>NW_011889192.1:864949-907947 GCF_000151845.1 Pteropus vampyrus
TCGAAACATTTAAAACTCAGTTATACATATATAGTGAAATGAAAAAGACAGTAAAACTAATATTCACATTGTAATTTAAAATGCTAGAAACTCTGAGAATTAAAATGTTTTATTTCTTTGTAAAAAAACACATCAAAAAGAGTTTAAACAGGGCTTGCCACCTTCTCATTGTATAGCTTATGATACAGAGGGAGCATCTTTTCTATTTCCTAGCAAACTGTCATACTCTAAGCTTGAGGCAGCTTCTAGAATTTTCTTTTGTGCTTTCAATCTCATGAAATATCTCCAAGAACTCCTTTACTGCGAAGTGTTGTTTTGCCAGTGTCACTCTCCCTGGGATTTCTTTACCCTTTCGGTCACACATTCCTCACTTGGGTCTGTAAGTTCACGTTCATTAAGTTCCTCCATACTTTCATTACTTTGCTGAACTTTCATCTTTGCCGGCCAATTCGATTACCCATTCTTGTAACATTTCATGTGGATTTACCACTGAGAGAAAAGGAAGCAATGAACTATACACACTTGGCCATCTGTGTGGTGAAATTATGTAGTGGCCAGTCACTGACAGATCTGAAGGAGTGAAGTAACTGATCACTGATCACGATGCAATCTGTTATTTATGTAGTGACTTGTGGACTAGAGCTAGTAACAAAGTTTGTACTTTTTGCAATTACTCAGTTAAATCCGATGGTAGCTGAAATTTAACCATGCTGCTGGGTAACTAATGTTATATAACAAACTGTGATAACTGAAACTCATTGCATATTGGAACTGTGCAGGTAGAGACTGTCTATACTTAAAATGTTAGATGATTTTTATGCCTATTAAATGGATTAGGGCCAGTGTGTCCTATTTATGAGGATGCACAGATTCCTGCTTTGTGAGAAGGAGCATGCCTGGTTTAGTACAAACAGAATTTTTACGAAGTTGGACATGGAGGGGGAGGTTGGGAGGGGGCAGAGCCTTCTAAGAGGGCGAGAATGGCCTGGGATTTGAAGCTCTAACTTTATTAGACCCCAGCAGAATCTCCTTCCGAGGTTCCTGAGTCCTGTACCTTTTACTACAGTAATGTGAAGCTAGTATACAATTCTAACACAAATTTCTTGACAACTCAATCAGCGTATGAAAAGAATTCTCCAATTTAAAAAAATGCATTTTAAATATTGTCTTTTTTTTCACTTTTATTCAGAAAACACTGTGCATCTTCTCGATGCCAGGCATCGTACCAGAAGCTGACATCACAGCAGTACTGACACAGCCATGCTAACTAACCTCGAGGAGCTTGTCAGTGCAGGAGGTGGACAGTGACCATGTAAGTGCCACGAGAAGTACAGGGTGTTGAGAGTAAGGCAGAGACATTCACTGAGACTGTGTGGTCAGGGATGACCGGAGAAGCAAAATTTCATTCATTCACCAAATGCATGAAGTTAGTAGAGGAGGAAGAGTAACGGGGAGAGAGACCACAGAGAGATGACAGAACTGAGAGGTCTCAGGTGGAAGCGAGCCCGAGCACTAGAAACTCAGCTGGCATGGGAAGTGTGCCGTGACCACGCGGGAGAGGAGCAGCAACGGGGCTGGTTAGGTAGTGGTCTTCAGGGACTTATAGGCCGCGTTGGAAAGCAGCCTGTGTCTGATGGACAAGTGCTGCAGGGCTCTGAGCTAAGGAGTGACAACACCTGAGTCACAGACATTTAAGATCACCTGCCATATGAAGACTGGCTTGAAGGAGGCAAGAGTAGGAGAGTTGTTACATGCGAAGACAATACACTTCGTTTAAATAAACCACATACTTTAAATCAAAATTTTTGAAGTGTAATTTACTTATAATAAAACACAGCCAGTTTAAGTGTACAATTCAAAGAGTGTGACATAAACACTTGGCGACCACCAGCAAATTGAGATATAATTTGCATCACTAAAAAAAAAATTCCCTCGTGCCACTTTGTAATCAATCTTCTATCCCTCAATTCTGACCTGCCTCTGTAATTAGAGCTTAGGTCTTCTTTTTCAAAATTTTCATAGAAACAGAATTATAAGAGTACATCTCACTTCACTGGCTGGGCATGATCTCTGAGATCCATTCATGCTTTGCATGCGGTGGTGGTTCACTGCATTTACTGTGTGGAACATCCCGTTGCACAGATGTGCCACAATTTCTTCATTCACTCGCCTACTCATGGACATTTGGGTTGTTTCCAGTTTTTGGTTATGCACATTTACATACAGCATTTGTAAGGATGTATGTTTTAATTCTTCTTGGGTAGACATCTAGGAGAATTGGCAAGTGAATGCTTATGGTCATAATAAACAGGCTAACTCTTAACCAGAGTGACTACCTTAATATGGCCCCATCAGCAATACGTGGTAGTTGCAACTGCCCTACATCTTTGCTGCCACTTGGTTTTGTCAGTATTTAAAATTTTAATCATTCTTGGGGTGTGTAGTAGGGTGTCATTATGGTTTTAGCTTGATGGCTAATGCTACCAAGCATCTTTCCCTGCCTATCGCTCATTCACAGGTAGGTCTTCTTTTTTAAAGTGTCCTCCCAATTTGGACTGGGTTTTTGGACTTCTGATTAAGTTACAAGTATTTTTTATATATCTTGATGTAAGTCTATTGTCAAATATGTTTTATAATTTTTCTCCCAGTTTGTGGCTTGTTTTTTCAAGTGCGTTAAAAGGAATAGAAGTTCTGAATTTCGATGTAGTCCAATTTATTAGTTTTCTCTTTCATGGTTTTTACTTTTTGAGTCTTATCTAAAAAAAATCTTTTCCTTACAGTAAAAGTAACAAAGATTTTCTCATGTTTACTCTCAGAAATTTTATAGTTTTACATTTTAACATTTAGGCCCATGATCCATTTTGAATCAGATTTTTATACGATGTAAGGCAAAAGCTTGAGATTCATTTTTGCATCTAATCGGTTCAGCACTTATGTTGAAAATATAATATCTTTCCCCATAGAAATGTCTTGGTGCTTTTGCTGAAAGTCAACTGACAGAATAAGTTTGCACCTATTTCTGGATTCTCGGTGTAGTTCCACTGGGACATATTTTAGGCTTCAAAAACCAGTTATGATTTCTACTGCACATTCTTCTTTGTAAAAGAGCCTTTTTAAAATGTAAAAACTATCCTTAGCTCAGCTGCTGTACAGAAACCGGTTGAGGCCACAGCCTGCTGACCCCGGTCTGTGTGCTAACTCTCATGCCAGTACACAGTCCTGACTACGCCAGCTTTAGGGTAAGTCTTAAAATCAGGTAGTGCAGTTCTTCCAATTTTGCTCCCCACCAAACTGTTATGAATACTTAAGTTCTCTGCGTTTCCATTTAAATTAAAGAATTAGCTTCTCAATTTTCTCCAAAAAACAAAACAAAATCAAACCAAACCTGCAAGGACTCTGAGATTACACTGAATCTACACAAAAATTTTGAGAGAATTAGCCTCTTAACAATGTCATGTCTTCCAATCCAAGAACATGGCACCTCACTCCATTTAGTCAGGTCTTTTGGTTTTCCCAGCAATGTTTTCTAGTTTTCAGGGTACGGGTCTTGCACAGATCTTGTTAACTTTATCCGCAAGTATTTCATGACATCGTAGTCTATTATAAGTGTTTTCTTAATTTCATTTTCCATTTGTTTTTGTTGCTAGTAGATAAACGCACAGTAAATTTTTGTGTATTGATTTCAATTCCTGTTAAATTTACTTATTAATTCTAGTAGCTTTTAGATAGAATCTTTAGGACATACAAATATACAATAACACATCAATAGTGCTCAGCGTCACTGCATAAGAAATACAATTAAACACACAAACACACACAATCACAACTACTGGCAAGGAGGTGGAGAAGCTGTAACCGTGACACCCTGCTAGTGAGGAGGTCCATGCCGCAGCCACTTTGGAAAACAGCATGGCAGCAGTTTCTCATAAGGTGAAACATGCATTTGCCATTTGACCCATCAACTCCAATCCTATATATCTACCCTGGAGAACTGAAAACACATGTCCACACAAAGATAACGTTCATAGCACCACTATTCGTAAGAGCCAAAAAGTAGAAACGATAAACTGGTGAATAAACAAAATGTCATATATATGTATAATGAAATACTAGTTAGCAGTAAAAAGAAACAAACTATTGATATATGCCAAATCATGGATGAACCCAAAAATGGAATGCTAAGTGAAAAGAAGCCAGATACACAGACTCTGTATTATGTGGTTCTATTTACATGGAATGTCCAGAAAAGCAAGTCTAGAGACACAGAAAGTAGAGGAGTGGTTGCTGAGGGCTCAGAATGCAAACAGGAATGAGGGCTCTTTTGGGAGTGATGGAAATGTTCCCAAACTGGATTACGGTGATGCTGTACATTTACTAATTAATAATCACTGCATTATACATGAATCAGGTGTTTGATGATATATAAAGTATACTTCAGTAAGGCTGTTAAAACCTGAAGCTGAGTGAATAGTGGGTTTGCAGAGTGGTTTGTTCAGTATGAGAGAATTTATGTAAATATAAAAATACAATATACACATATGCATATATACAGAAGCATAACATACATAATATACTATGAATACACAGACTAGCTACACACCCAAATCAGATATACTGGTTGTATCTGCGTGGAGAGAGAGGTCTGAAGAGGAGGACACAGAGGATTTTATCTGTAATGTTTCAAACGGAAACGAACACATGACAAAATGTTAACATCTGTCCATTTTGGGTGGTAGGTGCATGAAATTCCTCTAAATTATTTTTTGTACTCTCCCATAATTTTTTCAATTAAAAGTCAAAACAAAGCTTAATCGAACCAAAAAACCAAAAGCAAACATAAATGATTACCTAGTTCCTTCATTAATTTTAATTCCTTTATGGCTTTAATTCGAATATCAAACACCACCTAAAATAGAGAAACAAACTAATGACTGTGCATACACTGAAAACAATGGGAGGAGAGGAAAACGAAGACTGTGTGTACAAACTGAGTTATCAATGACCTGACATTTAGCAGTTTTTACCTACTTGAAATGATGTTTTTCCATCCCTGAAATTCATTTTCTCTCTTCCATAGAAGTCAAAAGCAAAAACTGAGATCTTAATAGTTAAGTTTTTACAAACGGATGTTAACTGCAACAGAAAGGACTCCTACAGAACACCAAAGAAACAACCAAGCTAGAAAGGCAAAAAACTGACAAACCACTAATCTTTCTGACGAGAGCAAACAAAAGCGACTGCAGGTAATTGCATTTCTCTATGTTAAGAATGATAAGTTCAGAGCCAATAAGCATAAATAATATAAAAATGTACACTATTAATCCAAGGGCGCCATTTAAAATGCCTATTTAAATTACTTTATTTTCGAACTCTTTGCTTTTTTTTTTTTAAGTTTAGCCTAATTGCCTCTAGGGCAAAACATCATAGAAATGTAAAGGTAAGACCTAGGCCAGAGATCATCCACTCTCTCCTCCCACCAGGGACCCACACTTAGGGCTAGGGTGGCAGGTCTCCTGAGCTTTAGTGCCTCGGTCTTACACTGTCCCCTCAACTATGCCACCAAATATTAATGCACTTTAAAAATTATAATATTTATAGACAAGACATTCTATTAGAATGCTTCTTTTTAAATGTTGTAGGAAAAAAAACTTAAATGAATTGACACTATATAAATATAAAAAGATATTTCCTGAAATAACGTTTAAGGACATCAGTATCACAGTCTTCAAATGGAAGACTGAAGGAATCCCTTTTAAAGAGAAGGTGGCTTTATAGAGAGCACAGGGTATAAGGTAGAGCAATTTCAGTTAAACTTAAAAAAAAAGACGAAACAACACAAAAGCAAAACATATATATCTGGTTTAAAAAATATTGAAAAGACCCTTGAAAACAGTATTTCATATTTTGATATAGTTTGAAAAATATAAACATATTTGTATTTTGATGCCACATTATACATATTTGACAAGAAAGCCAGAAGATTCCATATACTGATAGCTAACTCCCACATTGTAATTCTAGGCTTTGGAGGAAAAAAAGGCACATATTTTCTTGAGACATACCAATGGCTAATAATAGGTAAACAAGCAATAATCAAATATTAAAAATAAAAAGTTGATTTCTTAAGATTCTGAAGTCTACTGAGAGTCTTCTGAAAGATTAAGATATTGCTTTTAAATAAAAGTCGGTTAATTAAAAAACTGTCAACCAGACTTTAATTATACTCTACTCACTGTGTTAACAGTTGCTGGTATTTTCACTTGCTCCTCTTCAGATTCTGACTGGCATACATTTTTGACTTGGATCCAGTTGATCTCATTCGCACTAGTGATCCATTTCCCTTGTTTGGTCAGCAAACTGTAGGTAAAAAGAAGTTTTAAAATAGCACTTTTATGGACCAGAAAGGATCAGGAAATCAAGACTTCTCCTTAGGTGCCATGTCTAAAATTTCGCATGTGTCCCTTCATGTGACTAAGTAAAGGTGACCACATCTACCGAGCTGGCTTCACGAAAGCAGACAGTCTTTTCGGGGTAGTGTTAGGTAGTATTCCAAGGAGTCTATCTCCGTGACTCCAGATGTCCTTTGACTTACACAAATAATTTGCCGCCTCATGTTCCAAAGAGAACTGCTATCAGTGAACGGTCAGGTGCTGACTTCTGCCTGAACACCGGCATTGCCAGAGGGGCTTTAAAAACACCTGTGCCAGAAGCCCAGCCACGGAATCCAAATTTAGTTTAATTACAGGACAGCCACGTACGGCTGTGTGGAGTGACGCTGTATAACAGTGTCACAGCTAAGGGGTATCATTCACATCCTATACATTGTATATTTGCTTTTTTATTGTAGAGTTTAATTTTATGATAGCAGACAGCAGTAGAGTGGCTTATTCTAACAAAATTTTCCTACAGATGGTAGTAAAGGGTCTTGGGGAAGGAATGACTGCTTCCTAATCCACAGGGAGGCACAGACAGGGCCAGCGGAGTCCTCTCTGGGCGTGTGTTCAGAGCCCCAAGACACAATTCCACTCTGGATCTCAGTTATTCCACTCTGGGACTCTTCCTTAAGTTAGCAATCCTCAACGCAGTTAAATTTTAAAAACAAAGATGCTCCCTGAAGATCATACTAAAATAGTGAAAAACTGGATGATGACAACGATAATGATGCTGCTAGCTAAAATATTTAGCGCTCACTATGTGCGCACTTGGTAAACACTTAACTCTTTCACTCCTTACAACCCCATGACATCCATACTAATTACTTTCCTGTTTTACAGAGGAAGAAGCTGAGCAGAGAGAGGTGAAGTAACTTGCCCAGTCACGGCGTTAGGAAGTGAGAAGGCTGGAAACAAACCCAGGCAGCAGGCGCCAGCGTCCCTGTCCTTACCCACGCCGTGGACTGCCTCCCCAGGAGCACAGTTAGGTAACGTCAGCACAGATTATCATGTACCGTGAAATGAGCTTCAAGAAAAGTCTACAAACATGGGGTGGGAGGAAGCAAGATATAACTATCTACAAAATGCTTATTTCGTTTATAAAGAGAAAACCTTCAAAACAAAAAGCCAATTATCTGAGTTTAGGAAAAAAGGTACGCTAACAGTGACCGACACCGCACTGGTGGTCCAAGGACGCTGCCGTGACTCTGCCGTCTTCACCTCTGTCTTTCCCCAGTCCTAATAAATGTACATTACTTTAAAAATATATATAATAAACTTTTTTATTAAATTCACATGGTGAGGAAGTAAATGACTGGGAAATACCTGTTCAAAAGAGCAACAGTGATAAATGTTCTACAAAATAAACACAGTTCATAAATGCTCTGCTTCTCTGGGCCACAGCCACTATTAATAACACAGAGCCTCTATAATCTAAGTATATTCATGGCACTAATAAGGCAGGGAACTGATCTGTCGTTCATGACCTAAAGCCTTTAATATATGGAAATCTGGGGGTTACACTGATCACAGAAACTGACACTACACAACGTCCCAGACGTGGATAACAAAAATGAAGAGCAGCAACACTTCTGAGATTCAAGTGTGACTTCCAGGATCAAGGACGTAACTCCCCATTAACTGTCCTATCTGGGCAGCTGGGAGGATCTCAAGAGTCAGAAAAGGGACTGTGATGAAAGACTCATGGGATTCTTGTGACAAAATAGCCAAGTTCTGCTATGCTCTTAACATCACCCTCATGAAATTTTTTCTGTGAGAATGCTGTGAGAACATGCCTCCAGTTTTATAACGAGTGCTGATCTGATGAGAACTCATTCCATAGGATTTCATTTCTGCTTTATGGCCAACTAACCTAGACCTTCTCTTGTCTATACCTATATTAGTTATCGCATTTGCCTCCTCGAAAAATCATATTACAGTACCATTTTTCTGCAAGTTGCCTAATCTAGAACATCCTACTTATGATCTATAGAACACAATGTCTAGAAATAAAAGGAAACATTTAACTGTTATTATTAAAATAAAGCTTTAGAGTTCTAAGAGACAGTGCTGCAATTAAAATAACGAAGAGAGAATTCTCTTCAGTGAGTTACCTGTTGTCATCATTACTGGAATCCTGAACCAAAAGTGAGCTTCCGTTTCTGAGACCCTGTTCCCTGAACGTCCTCTTCAGGTCTCCCTCGGGGATGGCGGTCCAGTGCTCCTCCCCTGCAGGCTCGGCACTGACAACGAAGGCGACACCTGCTGGGATCGCCAAGGCTGTGAACACAGAGCCTACTTCTGCATTAGACGGGAAGACATGTGTGGATTCTGTCAAGTGCTCACACTTCTCCCCTTCGCTGCTTGTTGCTAGATGAAGGACATTCAAAAGCAGAGGTTCACAGTCACTGCCAGTGGGAATCTGGGCTCCGCCAACCTACAGTGGTATCAAGACAACCATGAGTATAGTCTACATTTGCTAAAATGAAGTCGACATAACAACGTAGTAAAAGACTCTTCTTACAGAATAATTCTCATTTTTGTCAAGTGAAATAAAATTTTCACAAATGTCTTTTAAGTACCAGGAAATAATTGTAGGTTTTTCTTTCACAACTTTCTTAGCCATCTTTTTTTTAGGAGAGAAATCTGGAGCAGAGACAGATGTGTGAGTCCTCGGGGTGGTGAGGAAGCCTCAGATGTACGTGAGATGGACCAAGGACAGTTCTCTGAATGGCTGAGATGTTCCTCGCTCCTTTCCTGACTCAGAAAACTCACTCTGCTCCTACAAGTCACCTCCATTCTCTAAGTCAGTATAGCTACTTCCCTCCTCTGAATTCCCACAGGGCATAGGCACAGACCACTACTCCGGCACTTTTATTTCCGCAATTACATCACGAAGGCCTGAAAACCACGGACTGATTATTTACCTTTGTATCTAGCATCTGACACACAGCGTGGCGCAATGGAGGTGCTCAATAAACATCCCTTTAACATGTTACTACTATTTACTGCACCTACAATTTATTAAGTATGTCAGCAGTTTTCTCATATCTACTTGCCTTTACATATGCTGAATAAAATTTCACTACAATGACTTAAAAGAAATCCAAAGCTATTGTGAATATCTCTTCAACACTTTTTTACCTCCACTCCATTCCATACAAAGATGTCTTCCTCATCAGCAAGGTCAAGTTCACACAGCGCCAGGTCATCTCCTAGGAAGAGGCGGTCATCAGAGACCACTCGTCATGACTACTAAAAACAATTTTACTAAAGAAAGAGCTGAGACATAAGTATCTGTTTGAAAAAGCATCCCCGTTAAGGGAAACTAATTATGTTTATTATACTGATGTTATTTTTATCTTTATTCTTTCCATTAACCTCCGTAGCTTTTTTCTTTCATTTTATAAGTATTTCCCCATGTTGCTACATAAGCTTTGTCAGCATGATGGCAGGAAAAAAGAGTTACTATAAAGGTCACCTGCACTTGTCACTGTGAACAGGAAAAAGGCTTAGGTATCAAATGGTCCCAGCCCCACCACTAATTAGCTGTATGTCCTCGTGTACTTCAAGTCTGAACGCTTCACTTTTCTCATGTATGACATGGAGATAAAAGAATTTTGTGACAATCAAATGAGATAATTTACATAAAACACTTATCTCACTATTTGGCACAGTGAAGTCCAAAGTAAGTGTTAATACCGTGAGTACTGTTATTTGTTTTGTTGTTACATAAAAGAAGGAAATGTTAAGCTCTCCAAGTACTTTTGTTTCTTTTGCTACACACTGTGAGGCTGAGAGTTGGATTAAAAATTCATGTTATATAAATAAGATTCAAATGGTTTCAAATTATTTTGCTCAAAAACATTGTGATAACATAAAAAATTCCAAAGCCTTAAAGAAAGTAATTTGGTAGAGAGGTAGCTTAAATTTAAAAAAAAAAAAAAAAAATTTTCCATGTTAGTAAAATTTCACACATTATATAAATTGGATAAATTACATAGTTAAGAAAGTAGTAGATAGGGGGAAAGACTGGCCAAGTGTAGAAATCATGGAGGAGCCCCACAAATATATCCATATATAAAATGAGTTGTTGCGTCTTAATATTTATCTTACCATCAAGCGTCTGGTAGACGTGAAGTCCTGCTGGCAAAAACTTTGCAACACTAAGAACCATGTCTCCTTCCCAAAATTCTAACAGCTACAGAATATTAATGAAAGAAAAGAGAAAAATGAAATGTAACATACACCACATTTCCAGGTTAAATACGAGCAATGTGCCAATGTACATACGTAGATGATACATGGAGCAAACGAGTGAGGCTCCCATCCCCACCCTACAGCAAGATGAGGACAGAAGACCTCACTTGCTGTGAAATTAGTCCAATCCAAAGATGGTGCATCTCATCCATTAATGACTGAAGAATCTTGGCACACACCAAGAACACAACGACCATCTAAACAATTCTACTCAATTTTGGGGAAGACTACTTTTATCAGACGCCAACTGATCAACATGCCAGGCCAGAAATCTCTGTCCAAAAGAGCAAAAGTGATTTGTTTAATTAGTGCTGTTCAGGGAAAAGCAGTTCTGACGTTCTCATTAATGAAAGGAATGTCTTCCACTGTCACTTTAAAAAGTATAAGAGATTACCAGCGTTTTGTTTTTGAATTTTCTAGATCTGAGACTCTCGAGACTGTGGCCAAAATAACATCACTCATAAAGATAAGTCCTACGCAGCCTCTCTCCACGAGACCCCAAGACAGTGAGTACTCTTAAAGAGAAAATTTCATTTTTACAAGTAATCAGTTAACTGTGTCAATCTCACGGCCTCTTGCCAGTGGCCTCCTTCTAAGATAATAGAGATGTGCACTTAAAAGTCTTTTCCCTTTGTCACCTACTGTCGCCCTAGACTGGGTCAGATGCCCAACACCACCTATATCAACACCGCCAGGACTGGCTCAGAAATCAACTTTTCATGTGAAAGTTTAGAAATGTAAAGCAGTTTTAGAAATCTTGATACTGATCCAACGTTTAAATGTCTTTCAAATCAACCACAAATAAAACAGAAATTGGCCTGGTTTTCTATGTACAAGAGGAAAATCAAAAGAAAGCTAATAATTTTGGTAATTGATAATAGTTTTTCAGAAAATTCATTTATTTTTGAAAAAAAAAAAAGTTTACATTTTCTATTTCCCTTTTCCTTCATCAGGAAGTAGTGTGGGGTGAACACGTGATTAAGAGGAAAGGAAGAGGAAGGAGACCTGGGCCGGCGTCCTAGACCAACCGCTCACGAGATGTCTGTTGGCAGTCACAGCTGAATCACAATTTTTTCATCTTTAAAATGGGGTTAGTTAGCTTGTTCCTCATGAGGCTGAATAACCAAGTGATACAATTAATGTGAAATCACTGTAAGATATAGAGTCCAGTTGTTGTTATCATTAAAACACAACTGGATTACTTGGAAACGATGATTACGATGATGTCTCTTTTTACTACAGACCAGCAGATATTTTCCTTCACTTAGGAATCTTCTTAAATAAATGCTATTCTGTGCTGAAAGGCAGAAAAGGTAGCTGCCTTTATTTATTTAGTAGTTCTTGGTTTTAGGCAACATGCCTATCTTTATCTTTTCACTCCCTTTAAAAACAATTCTTTCATTTATTTTCCAAAAAAAGGGACAACCTCACACTCGTTTTCTCCCCAAAACAAAACAAAGCAGGCTTGCTTCTCCCGCTGAAAACTTCCTGGCAGGATGGCGAAGTCTTGCCTGTGCACAGAGGCCTCTCTAGGAAGCGTGATGGGGTGACATCTGGGCCGCCTCTCTGCAGAACTAGCAGATGCAGGATTTTCTTAAGCAGCTTTGAAAAATAAATAGTTGTATCCTAAATAGGAGTTGTGAAAAGAAGAATCCAGCTTCACATGGACCTTAATGTCTAAATTAAGAGGAAGGGAGGCTAAATTACCTGAAATATCGATTGTCGAAGATCTCCTAAAGTTTTTCTTTTATCGAAGATTAAATCCCACACACTTTCGGTTTGAGAGACCGGGTGCAAAGCTCCATTGAAGAAATGATAATGAGGCCCCATGTGGAGATGCAATTCAAAATTATTATTTGTAGAATCACATTCTGCCCTTTAAAGAGGTATAAAAAATATATAAATGCTGTGTTTTTATAACACCGTTTCATCTCAAACCAAAAATATTTGATTTACAATATAAATTCCTTCATTCTACCTAAGTAATTATACTTAATATCCTTTTCTTCCATGCTCCAAATGACTCAGTTTCCCAACAGCAAATTTTTAGCTCTGCCACCGTGAATTCCAAGGAAAATGAGTTTTAACACACGTGTGCTGTGTGATGCTACTCTCAACAAATAACTGACACCCCAAATCTTCCAGTCTTGAGATTAGTTATGAACAAAATGCTAGAAACCTGCTCCTCATCACTGTGTTGGGAGTCGGATGTACAAACTTCTAGCTCCTCCTTAGTTCTACCAGACCCCGGGACTCTCCCAGAGAATATCAGAAGTTGACCTCAGGGTCCTCCCGAGTCTGCTCTCCTCAGGTCAAATGGCAGCAGCAGCAGCAGCAGCCCTGCGATGGCCACCCAGGGGCCTTGAAGCACAGGGTCACACTCCACGGCAGGCAGTGTGAGCCGTGCGAAGCTGGAGGAGGCTATCACCACCTTTCAGGTACTTCAGACACATTCGATTAATGTGGTCAAAGATGGCACTAGCTTTTTTGAGGACCACATGATAAAGCTTAATGCTGCCTGACTAACACCCCTTAGGCTGTTTTTTTTTTTTTTTTTAATACCAACTGCTAATCGACACCACTCATCCAGGTTATTTTTCCATGCTTAAGATACTTTACTGGTAACTTTTTATATTTTTAGTGTCTGGATTTTTGCTGAGATTTCCTTTAACCTTGGTTTGCCATTCAATCTACCTGCCATTTCCCGCCCCCAGCTTCGAGTCAATGGTAAAAATATTGAACACTTCCCTGCTATATCACCAAGCACTCAGGTCCACAAAAAGACCATGAGACACCCACTTCCCTAACCCAGTACCCCACCGACTGTGTCAGATAGCAAATTAAGAACCAAGGTTAGACCTCGAACAAGAATGCTGAGATCCTCCAGATCCCAGTCCCTTTAATAACCCATCATAGGTTTCCGCCCAAGGCTGACATGAAGCGCAATGGTTTGCAGAATCCGTGTGTCCTTCCTGTTGCTCACCTGGTCTTCTGTCACTACAGGTCAGTTCTCCACGACTATTTAAATAGGAGGCATGATTTTCACAGCAGGTTCTCTGTAGCGAGGGAATAACCTGACAGGCCAGGATACAATTCGTTTAGCTCAATTATGTGCTCACCCATTTCTCTAGTTTTCTTAGGTTTCCATCGTCACTTAGCAATGGCCATTTATGTGCCATTATTTTGTTCACTCTCACAGATAAGGATAATTTCGAAGTAAAAGATACTCGCACTATAAAAATTCAGCAGCAAAATAGATATTGGCATTAACTAGTTGACTTTTTCCTTCTGAATTTTCATTTCTGAATATTTAGATCTAAATGAGATCCTCATTCTCCAGAAAAACCGTTCAAATTCTAAAAGTAAGTTAAAATTACCTTTTTGTTTGCAGTTCAATGTTGGCTGCATCCATTTCATTCAGCAAATGGCATGGAACCCTGTATCTTGGATTAGCTCGAGCTGTGAACAAAACTTCTCATTAACTTGTGCCGACTAAATGAAATCTGGTTGCTGAAGACGCAGCACAGAAAACTAGCAAGGACTGTGCTGGGGGCTAGAAAAGCTTTGACTATCTGTGTGAATACTAATTTTCTCTGGATCTCAGTTTTCCATCTGAGAAACGAAAACATTAGACCAAATGAAAGGTAAATAGTTCCTTAAGCCAAGCTAGGAGAATTCCATTTCTTCTACTCTCTTCAAATATACTTTTTAAAAAGAACACCCACTTTTTTCTTCCTGTAACAAACGTAATACTTGGTCACTGTAAAAATTCTGAAAATTATTTTTTAAAATGTAACAAATAGATATTACACGTAATCCCACCCACAAGAGATACTGTACAATTTGGTATATATACTTTTGGTCTTCTTTCTATATCTAAATTTGTTACAAAATGGGACTGTATTCAACAAATGTATAACTTGCGTAGTAGTCCATCCTACAAATAGCATAATTAACCTAACCGATCTTTTTCTGTTAGACATTTAGGTGATTTTCATTGGTCATTATTACAAAATAATGCTGGTAACAAACATCTTTGAACATAAATATTTATACACGGTTCTGATTACTTTAAGACAAACTTGCAGAAGTAGAATTATTGGCTTAAGGTTTTTAAATACATACAGCTAAATGGTTGTATGACTTTACATGCCTACCAGCTACAGAGGAAGTGCCAACTGTTAAAAATCAGAGAAACAGAAATATTTGACTTAGAAAAGAGTGTCGTCTCATTGCTGTTTCAATTCACGTTTTGGATTATGGGTGGACTTTATTTATTTATTTATTTTTTGCAGTTTATTGGCTGTTGCTATTTCTTCTTTTGTATACTGCTCATCTATGTCCTTTTCCTAATTTACTACTGAGAGCAATGGAATATATGTAAGAACACTCTACAGACAAGAGGAATACATTTATTTTGCTGTTCTCCACTAGCTTATCATTTGCTTTTTAATATTGTTTAAGGTTTATGTCAACTTTTCCTTAACTCTTTTTCTTTCTTTGCTTTTAACTTGGAAAGGTCTTCTCCACCTTAAGATCAGAAAAATATTCCTATTTCATATATTTAAGTTTCCTTTTTCCATACACATTAAAATAAGTATAAATTTCATTCAAGTGATTAAGTATAATCACTTCATTATATTGTTAATTCAAGTGACTAGCAACTAACCAACTTCCCGGTTGTAGTTATTGAGTAATTCACTTCCTCCCTGCTTATCTGAAAAGCTACCTTATCACGGACTGAAATCTCAGGGACAGTCGGCTTAGTATCCAGGCTCATTGCTGTTTCAGTGACCTGCCCTCTTCCTTGCATTAGCACTACATCTTCATCGATACGGCTTCATAAGCACGCTTTTACTGAAAGAGCAAATCTTCCTTCCGTAGTCCCTTCTTCACCAATGAATTTTCATTAATTTCTCTCTCTAAATTTTAGAATCATTTTGTCATCCCACAAAAAAGTCCATCAAGATTTTAGCTAAACCTTTATTCAATTCCTGAGCTAATCAGAAAACTGTCATTTAGTATATATTCCAATTATGTACCTACTAAAATTCAATCTGGTGAAAAAGACAATATCCCATCTGAAGACTTTTGTTAATGTATATTTTTATAACTTGAATTCTGCTCCACAGTATGTTTAACAGAACCGTTTCCCTATTGTTTTTTCACCCTCAGAAAAACACGGAGCCCTTTCCGGTTAGCAGATAGTCATGCAACTGTTTCGGATGCAGAAAGCTGATTTCCTTTGATTTCCATGCAAATTATTAACTGCTTTCTTATTTTTTATGAAAATGATCACTATTCTCTAAGAACAGTATCTTCACCTCTAATCATAGATATGTCTCAATCTAAAAAGCTTCCTTAGCTAGCATTTTTTTTTTTTTTTTGCTTCTGCGAAGACTTTGGGAAGTGATCAAAAAATCTTACAGGCTGATTCGTGTTAGTGGCTTCAACTAAAAACTGTATCATTGTGAGTCAGTGTTTAACTTCCATGGTGCAACCTCTCTCAGAAGGGAAAGCAAAGAGTACTTCGAAGATACTGCAATCCCAGAGAATACATTACCTTGAGGGAAAGGAAACAAGAAAGTAAAATAAAAGGGAACATACGAAAATAAGACCAAGACCACTTACAACTCAAAGGCAACACGGGCCAAATGACAGAGTCAAGCCCAGGCATGGGCGATCACACACAGATCTGCCCACACGATAAGAAAATAGCACATGATCCAAGAAATTCCAATTCTGGAAATCTGACTATGGCCTCATATTATCAGAAGGAGAAAAAAATTAAGTAAAAATATAGAGTCTTAAAAAAATCACAGACTGGTGGATTCCTTTTGGCCTCATATACTTCTCTTAGCTTAAAAATATTTTTAAATGTTCTAAGAGTAAATCTTCTTTTAAAAGGTAACAATTCAAACAGCATTTAATCTTCTAAAGCCACAGACCTACACACAGAGGAACACTTTCCTTCCATACCTTCGGGGGGCCTCTGCAACTGGGATTTCCGATAAAACAACATGTAGGCGCTTTCTTTGCCCTCAAACTGCTGTTCAATGTCTTTCTCCCTGATGGGCTGGACTCTGGAATCATTTATATCAAACCAGTGGGGACAGGAGCTTCTATCATTCAATCCTGGGGATTCTGAAGGAAGTGTCTTGAAAATTTGTTGATCACTCCTTTGGAAACCAGACTCAGCCTGCAGAGAACAGTTCTTCAACAGACTGACTGTATTTCCATCTGAACTGAGTAGAAATATCTGAGAATGAAGCTTCAGGAACTAGACGGAAACAACAAACAGATATTAGGTTCATAAACACGATAAAAACAAAACTTCGTCTTCCTTTTTGTGATTAGATATTTTAACTTCATCTTTATTTTTGGCCTGGCCAGCAAGGAGGAAAAAAAATCCATTTAGGCCATAATAAAACACCTAATAAAAATCAGAGTTCTCTCTGCTAAATAGTCTAATAGTTATATCAAGAAAAAAGTTGCCATGCTGTATTATAAAACTATCGTAATTATATCTCAATAGCACTGTTTTTAAAAAGTACTTAGTTGAAACAGATGAAGTAGAACAATTTTGAAATGTTTAAAGCAATCTAAACAAAGCACAAAACAAAGGCAATCATGGTGAAGCACAATAGAGGATCGTTTCAAAGCCAGTGACTCAGACAAACTGGTGGGATGAGGTAGTAATTATAAGCCTAAATTATTGTTTAACATTAAAGAACTGAATACCGTCTGTCCTGGAAGCTGACAGGCTAGCTCAGGAAATGAAAGCATAGAAAGGCTTAAATCATAATCTCAAAGACTATGTCTCAATTTCTTCTAGCTCAAGGATTGAGAAGAAAAAAATTGTTCTCTCGCTACCGCCTAGCCCACCTCTCCATCCCCTAATCTCCATGTGGCCGTGCATCAGCCTCTGTCTCTCTCAGTACAAATTTACTTTATACTGAAAATCACCCTGGAAGTACACGCTGAGCTCATCGATCACTGTGGAAAGGTGAGCCTCTCATTTGTCTTAGAAATAAATGATCTGTGGTAATGCCAAGTCTCTCATCAAAGGATTATTTTTTCACAAACAGAAGGGCACAGGGCATATGGCAGAAACACTGTTAATACAGTGTGTAGCAGATGGTAAGACAGTTTGGTAGCTCGTTTGTTTTAGGTACAATAAAATATCAACAATTTGGAACCACTGAGTAATGAACTTTCTGTGTAGCCAATTTTTTCTTTGTTTAATAGTCGAGGATTAACTCTTTTAGGCGGAACTTTTATTGAAATAACTCTCCTAATAAAAATGACAAACTCCAGACAGAATAATGAAAACAGCTGTTTGGAGAGTAACCAAAAGCAGACATAAAGTGGAGGACACATAATCCTTCAAAAAAAGGAAGCAAACCAGGGTGAGCTCTTCCCTGACCCGCCACCTCCCAGTCTGCAGCAGTGCACGGCAGAGGGGAGTTCAAGCCCAGGCATGAACGAGTCTCAGTAAAGTCAGAGGCGCTAAGAGCATGTTCGCAAAGTATAATGGAGTTAATCAGAAAGCACTTTATAGATACAACAAATAACTAGAAATTCCCCAAATATTTGGAAATTAAGCAACACACTTCCAAAAAACTCAGAATTGCAAAGAATTACAAAATATTTTGAACAAAATGATAACGAAAAGATGTCAAATACAGCTGCAGCTAAATGAGTGCTTAGAAGGAAATACATAGTTTTTAAAAGCGTGTATTAAAATGAAAGTTTCAAAACAACTGAGATACCAACCCAACAAGCTAGAAAAAAGATTAAATCCTAGAGGTAAAAGGAAGGAAATAATTAAAACAAGAGCAGAAGCCAATGAAACAGAAAACAGACGAGCAGTAAAATAAGTCCACAAAGGCAAAAGTTTAGTTTTTCAAAGGTTTAATAAACTTGATAAGCTCCCAGCAAGACTGAAGAAAAAAAAAAAGTGAGAAAACACAAGTTATCAATATCAGAAATGAAAAAGAGGAAATAACTTCAAGTCCTACAGACACTAAAAAAGATAACATGGGATATCTTCAACAACTTTATGCCAATAAATTTGACACCACAGATAAAAATGTTATTTTCTAAAATAATGCAAGAATTAACAGAAAACCTAAATAACTCTACAATCAAGGAAATTAAAACTATAATTTAAAAACCATATTACAAAAAAGTTCCAGGTCTAACTAGCTTCATCAAATATTTAAGAAATAATAATCAATCTTAGAGAAATTCTTTCCAAGAATATAAAAAGGGAAATATTTCCCAACTTGTTTTATGAGTCCTATCTAACCCTGATAAAATCTGACAGACATCAGATTAAAGATGGATATCTCTCATAAACATAGACACAAAAGACCTTAATAAAATAAGTCGAATGAATAAAGCAATACATAAAAATATACCATGACCAAGTGGGATTTAACCCAGAAATGTAAGCTTTGCTTGCATTAAAGGGATCAGTCAATAGCATTCACATTAACAGAATAAGAGAAAAGCCATGTGATCATATCAATAGATGTAAAACAAACAGCATTTGATAAAATCCAACCTCTACTCAAGAGGAAACTATCAGTCGACTATGAATAAAAGCTAACTTCCACAAACTTATAAAGGGTATCTGTATTTTTTTAAAAAACCTGCACAGCTAATATACTTAAAATACTGAGACTCACGCAATCATTTTAAACAAAAACCTTAAAAGTTTCTATGTACTCAGAAACTTTAAACCAACATTCATTTACAAACTGTGGTCTATTTAAAAGATGCACGTAAACACTGAAATGTATGAGCTCTTTGCTCCTATGACAAATAGCTCCAAAATATTTGCCAAGAGTCCCATTGCTTGGCCTGTTTCCAGGGAAGACAACTGTTATCTCTTACTTGTGGCAGTGCAGTTTTTGCCTCTAATCTTACAGCCCAGGAAACCAAGAATTGTGTGTACAAGAATTGTGTGTATAAGAAAGATCAAGTGAACACTTGAAGACATTTCTATAAGCAAAATTGTCAAGTTTTGGGGTATGAACTTTGTGATACTTTTTGCTGTGGGAATTAAAAGCCCTCCCTTTTTCTGCTTACTTGACTCTATGATACATTACTTAATACTTGACAAGTAACTTAACTCGTTTTATTTTCACCTAACTGAAGTTTCCTTCTGCAAAGGTATCCATGCTGCCGGGATCCTAATGGAATTCCCTGGGACTAGGACTTTCCTGTCAAAATGCCATGTACTACCTTTCGTAGAGGTCCATGCTGTTTTCTGTACTTCTTGTTCCAAGATATTCCTATCTTTTTCAAGAGTTTCTGGCCCAGCTGATCAACAGGAATTAGATTACTTTCCTCCTTAAGAAAGAAATACAAAGTCATTTAAGAAAATCTTATGAGATATAAGTGTAACAGTTATCAGTCCTAAAGGACCAACAGGATTATGTCATTAAAGGTTCCTCCAACAGCAAACGTGTAAGTGGATTAACCATAATTATTTCGAAATTTTTTTAAATTTAAAATTTTTTTAAAGTAGATCAATCCTCAGTTTAGAAATCTTGAATTTTGCAACTTTCCATATTCCAAAGTTTAAACATTTAAAGAGCACTATCCAAGGAGTATTCTGAGGTTTGGTAAATTCCTGATTTTTGTATGGGATTTTTAGAATAAATATCTTGAGTGCAAAACAGCATTACTGAAATATATTCTGAATGTTTCAAAGTATAACCAAGTTCTAAAAGGGGTGTTAACAAGTGACCGTTACAGGATGAAATGCGTCCCTCCAACAAAATTCATATGTTGAATCCCTAACCCTCAAAATTCTGGCTGTGACCATTTTTGAACTGAGTCTTTAAAGAAGTGATTAAGTTAAACTGAGGCCATCAGGGTGGGCCTTAATCCAATATGACTGGTATCCTTAAGAGGAAATTTAGACACACACAGACACCAGAGATACCCATGGACATAGAAAAGGCCTTGTTAGGACACACTAAAGCAGTCCTCTATAAGCCAAAGAGAGAAGCTTCAGAAGAAACTAAACCTGTTGACACCTTTATCTTGGACTGCCAACCTCCAGACCTGTGAGAAAATAAATGTCTGTTGTTTTAAGTCATCCATTCTGTGGTATTTTGTTATGGCAGCCCTAATAGACTAATGCTGGCCACAGACCCAGATAGTTAAAGGACTCAGCCCAGGTCCCTAGAAAAGAATTATGAAAAACCGTTTATTAAGAATGAGCTGAATAAATGAAAGGAGACCTGCCATCTTTATAACAGGGTACTAAGCAAACATTAAAGGTCATGCATATGAGGTATTACCAATATTAGGAAAGAAAAAGGGGACATAACTTCAGGTCCTACACACATTAAAAGGATGACATGAGAAAACAGCGAATTCCAAAATAGTATGCAAATATCAGTGCTATTTAAAATGACAATAATACCTAAAAAAAAAAAAAAAAACCCAACGCATATCCTAACTCCAATATATGTGTATAAACGCAAAGAAAGGAAAAGCAAAAGACAAATGTCAAAACGTTACCGAAGACTGAACATTTCGTGTCTTTACACTTTTTATTTTTTTTAAACATTTTCTAGTTTTTTTTCCTCTCTCACGTTTTCTACCATGAATATGCACGTCTTTTATAAGCAGAAAGTCTCAAATAAAAAATGTTTAAAAATAGACATAGAGAATGTCCAAAGGAAAAACATGATGAAATCGATATTAGTTCTACCAACTAAATCTCTTTTATATATATCTAACATACAAACACACACAAACTCATACACTCTCCCTCTACCTGTAATAAGATTGCTTTTAGAATCATCAGTGGATCATCGATCTTGTCTTCATTCTGAATATCTTTCAAATTCGCATCTGGTTTACTTTTTTCCTCCTAGGGAAAAAAAAACAATAAAAAGCTTGTATCACTAATCCCTTAAAAGGTAATTAACAAAATAGAAATGTTTGTGCTATGGAGATTTCAAGACAGAGAAATGATGATAAAAACATAATAATTTGTATATATGCCTTGGAATCAGGCAGACTTGGCTTCGAATTCCGGCTTAGGTTGAATAATCTGGGCAAGCTACTTCAATCTCTCTGGCCTTATCTGTAAATTGGGATTGTGAGATAAGTGAACCTTCTAGCACAATACACACTGTGCCAACAGTTTCCCACTAAGTACTACTTTAGCTGCATCCTACAAATTTTGATATGTTGTGTTTTTGTTATCGTTCAGTTCAAAATATTTCCTGGTCTTCATCCAATTTATCCTCACTCGTTTGTGTTGGCCCAATAAAACCTTACTCATCTTTGCAAGCTCAGCTTAAATACTCCCTTCTATTTCCTGATCATCAAAGTTTTTACCCCATTCTATCAAGTTATTTGGGAACATGTAAAAATCCCTACACATGGTATTTTTATCGGTTTATTTGTTTCATATATGCCATCTTGCAAAAGCATTTTAAATTGGTTTAAAACTATAAATTCAAACAGACCTAAACAATTAACCCAAGACAAAAATAATAAATAGTAGAATATGACAGACCAAATATAATTATCCTGCTGTGAAATCACTAAAAATGCTGGATAAAAGTAAAACATAAAACAAAAACATCTTTTTAAACACATGCTGTGCTAGCGAGAGGACATCAGGAAAATAAACGCTCAGAAAACAAGTGAAATGGGAATCCAGGGAGGAGAGCCAGATTTGGGGCCTCTAGCCACCCAACTTTGCTGGCACAGAACTTCCACCTTGACGCCCATATAGGACAACGTCTGGGAGACAAAGCCTGAGGACCTACCCAAAGTAGGGAGGTGAATGATAGATTTTCCAAACGACCAATTCCCCCAATTCTCTGACAACACCTGGGTGTCCTACAATTCAATTCTGACACTAACTTCGCTAAATCCCACAAGACTGTCCCCACTTCAGACACCAGCCGCAAACGGGGTCCCCAGGCTACCTCCACTTCTGCCTGGTGATTACAAATTCTGGAGTTCCTACAATTCCCATTTTAGGTTTGATGATTTCCTGAACAGCTCACAGATCTCAGGAGTTCAAATGCAGGACTCCAGTTTCTTATAAAGGATACGAAGGAAGAGCGAAGGGAAGGTGCACGGGGCGATGGGGCAGGACCCGCAGTGCGGGGGCCTCTTTCCTGTGGGGTCCTCCTCCTCCACTCTGCCAGTGTCCGACCTTGGCCTTGTGGTGACTGGCTGCTCCGGCAGGCACCAACCCCGGGGCCACTTACTGGGAGCTGTTGTGAAGCCTTCTTTGTCCTACTTCCTCAAATGTACAAGATGGTAGTAGAAGTGATGTCAACCTTCAGTGAAGCAGAGGTCCCCCTACTCCTTAGGAAGCGGAAGGCAGAGATCAGGCTCCTCTTTCCAGCCAGACCTGGAGTCACATTTTGAATAGCTAATGGCCTCCTAGAAGAAAGGGACCACCTTCTAGATAGACTGAGAGAGAGAGTGAAACGTTGACTTTAACCCCGGGAAAATTACATGAGGTTGGTCACACAGTTACTCCTTGAAGACAGCACCTACTAAAGGACTCCATGAATGCAGGGAAAAGTTCCTCGAAAGGGGAAAAACTGCCAAACTATAAGCAGAAAGAACAATACATGGCTATGATTAGAATACCTGAAACTCTTTGTCTCTGGCACAAGAGACTGCTCAGGACACTGGCAGCAGAGATGAACAGTGTCTGGCAGGTGTACCTACCGAAGCTGAAATTCTTAAAGCACTAATCACTATTTGAAAGCACAATGCTCTGGATGGAAAGCTAATGATTCTTAATCAGAAATTGTAGAATAAGAAAAAAAGTTAACAAATGGGATGCTTCCTTAGAAGCCATGAACAAGGAAAGACACTCGGCATAAACGGAAAGCAATCTTCTCATTGTTCTCTAAGCCCCGTGGAAGGTCCAGCTAAGGTAACAAAGCTTCACGAATAGAGAAGCAGTGCAGAAAGCCAAATGAAAGAATGCCCGCCTGCCCTCTGGCGTCACGGAACAGAACCGGGAAGAGCCTGGCACTGCCAGAAAACAGCTAATCAATGCTGAAGAAAGGAACACAAAATTGCAGAGATGTCCAAGGAATCACAACTCAAAGGGAAGACCTGGAATAAATCATTACTCTCGAGACAGGCTGCCTCACCACGGTGTGAAGCTACCTCTGTACATGAGCTCAATGGCAAACATTTTATGTATCAAAAGATGAATCCCACCAGCTAGAAAATTACCTGAAATCTGACACTAGCTGAGCAAAAGCTGTAGCGGGTGGCGGCACTTTCTAATACTGAAGAGAAACCTGGCAATATCGGAAAGAAAGGTTACAATGCCTGCAGGCTAACTGGAAGAAGAAAAACGGGAACAGAACTACGGGGGGCAAAGGGAATAAATATACAAGGAGAATAAGAAGTATTCACCAGACCTGTTCACAAGCTTCCGTCAGAACAGAATCTAACAAAAGGCTTCAACTTCATCTTTTAGAAGGAATGAAATAAAGTGAATACAATTCAAAGGGTGGGAGAGAATGCTCTATGGAATGAGTGCTCTCCTCCGGGAGCCTGGAGAGGTGAGAGCGCAGTGGGAAGGCAGGTAACGTAATAAGCAGCAGCTCAGTCTAAGCAGGGAAACACTGAGGGCCGCATCAGACCAGAGGACAAGCCGCGCTTCACTCCATCTGACTGGGCACGTGCCCAACACTCTACAGCGTCTTGGCAAACGTGGCCCAAGCATTTGAGAGTGATGCTTGTATGGCTTTCTTAACCCAGAACTGGAGTTCTAGCAATTAGAAATGGAAAGGACTGGAAAGGGTGAAACAAAATTGTCTTTTTCCAAAGATGTCTACAACATGAGAAGGTTTAGCAAGATGGCTGGTTATAAAATCGATACACTAGCCAAACAGTCCAAAAACTACAAAGTACAGATCTAGTCACACAGAACACTTCCCTGGTAAGCACTCTCCTGGTGGAATAGTTTGGTCTTTTCATATCCAGACTTCATATATAGAACATGTACACCTCTCATCACATCCCAAGTACACCTGACCTAGAGCGTCGGGAGCCCACGGAAGTGCTGAGAAGCAAACCGAATGTCGACGGAGGGAACGTGCACGTGAAGGGACTACCCAGCAACCATGTGATAACCAAGATGTGCATCAGCGTTCCACACCTAACATGCTGGTTTGTAACCTACATATTGATATTTTACTGTGTTTCAGATACATTTAGGAAACTGGCTGAGAGTCTGGGGTTGGTACTTGACGCATTAGAATTCTTCCCATTGTGAATAACTGGAACTAGATTCCCAGTGAGGGCTTTTCCTCAGAATATCTGCAAGTTCTTTCCTGCAGAAAATTCTAAAACTTTTTGTATTAGATGTTAAAGAAACTCTAAAAAAAAAGGAAAAGATATACCTTGTTTTCATACGTAGATGAAAATCCCCACGTGTGTGTGTGTGTGTGTGTGTGTGTGTGTGAGTGTGTGTGAGAGAATATTGACAAGCTGATTCTGGAAATGTTCACAGAAGTAAAACAAGCCAGGAGAGACAGAAAACTCCTGTAGAATAACAACACAGAGGGAGGCTTTGCCCTACCAGGTTTCATAGCTTATTATAAAGCTACAGAAATTAATAATGTGGGGTTTGCCTAGGAAGAGAAAAAAAGAACAATGGAACAGAAGAAAGCCCAAAATGGATTCACACGTAAGTCAACAATGGCTATAACAGAACTGGCATGGAGATTGGTGGAGAAAAAAATAGACTATTCAATAAATGGAACGGGCAGTTGGAAATGGAAAATAAATGGAAAAAACAATCTCATACCATTCACAGGAAACCTTTCCAGAACGAATGCAGTTTTAAATGTAAATGGCAAAACTATAAAACTTTAGAAGACAATATAGGAGGAAAGTCTTCATCATCTTTGGCTGGTGCCATGAAAGACAAAAAAAAAGCTGAGGAACAATTATTGATTAAAGGAGACTTAAGAGATATGCTAACTACACGTAATGCACGATCCTGGACTTGGCACTAGAGGGGAGAAGAGAATGCCATAAAAGATTCAGATCAGACAACTGGTGAAATGTGAATATAAACTATATATTAGATAACAGTATTACATCAGTGTTGGAGTTCTTGATTTTGACCTATGCTTATGTGAGAGAATGTCCTTGTTCTCAGGAGATAAACACTGAAATATTTAGGGGTGAAGGAGTCTGATGGCTTCAACATAATTTCAAATGGTTCAGCGCTAATAATGATCATGTTAACGCTGTGTGTGTGTACAGACTGTGTGCCTGCACAAACGTGGCAAAATGTTACCTGGAGAATCTCGGTGAAGAGTATACAAGATGTGTTTGTACTATGCTGGTTATTTTCCTGTATGTGAAATTATTCAGAAAAATTGAAAATTTCTATGTTAACTTTTAGTGCCCATCAAAGTAGTCTACAGAGTGAATATATACTAAATGGCAAAAGATTATCCTCACCAAATAACGGGACTAGAAAAGGAAAAAAATTGTAAAGGTACTATGCTCACTTGAAATTGCCAGTTTCCCAAATGATCAACATCTTTAATATACACATGATAATGTCCTCCATAGCAACCACCTTTGTGTATAATAACTGAGAAGAGGTCATACATGTATTCCAAGTCATCCAGTTCAGTCTACAAAAGAACATAAACATTGACATGGTATACACAAAATGCGAAGATATATAGCCAAAGGGAAAAAAAGAATTTCAACTAGTGACATCAATAAGAAATTTCACTGTTTATTACTGTTATTAAGAGTAAATTAAGATAAATTTGAATAATTGGCTTTAAATTTTAAAATTCCTAATTAGATTGGAAATTATCTATCACTGATCTAATACCAATCATATTATAACAACCAATTTCTGCCTCTTTGGTAAACATGAAAACTATACACAAACGAGGTGTTAGTTTTACGTACTTTGGCTAAGATCACGTAAGCCCATGTGATAACGAAACACACTACCCTATCAATGAGTCTGAGTTTTAGTCAACACATCCTTGTATTATACCTATTATGCTGCTTTATAAATGTGTTCTTTAGTTGTTGACTTTTTCCAATATTCCAGCCTGATTTGTCATGTGCCTAGTAGAGCCATATCTACTATCTGTCACCCCTCGGGACACTTCCGTCCTCTGAATATGAGAGGAATTTAGAAATTATGAATACAAGCTGGTTTTATTTAGAGGCAGTTTAGTGGAATGATTTATGAATTCTATGATTAATCTTTTCTATAATTAATGTGCTCTATAACTATGACTTCCCAACAGATGGACACTCACGCTGGCATTTAAAAAAAAATCTGCTTTAGGTGAAGAGATACTTTGCATGTGGGTGCTACTTGATGGGGTGCCAATTATTTAAGAAACTTATATGCTTAAAAAGTTGTACTCTTTTAGTAAGCAGCATTTTTTAAATGTCTGGTTCAGGCAAAAGAAATGTAAACAAAGATGCAAAGTGATCATTTTTTCATTGATACAGAAATGAAAAAGTAAAATTATTGTGAATTGTTTAGATAAGTGCTCAATGTTTTACTTATTTCAATTCTGTTATTTCTAAGTATGTTTAAATCATCTGGCAAACTATTTTTTATAAAGGACAAGAATTTTTCTATGTGACATGATGGATGGTAACTAAACCCACTGTGGTAATTATTTCACGATGTATGTAAAGCACTCCATCATGTTGTACACCTTAAACTTATACAGTAACGTATGTCAATTATATTTCTCAATTAAACTGGGGGAAATAAGAATTACCTTAATTATTCAGAAAACAAATTTTTTTCTTAGGAAGTAAACAGAGGGAGTTACGTATATTAACTTGCTACGGAAGAACTGTTTATTCCGTGTGTGCCAATAACAAGCTCAGGGTCAACACACTATAAACTTTGAATGGTAATTAAATTAACAAAAGAAAAACCAAAAAGTTCAGCAATTAGGCTTGAAGTAGAGAAAGGTCCATCTGAATTTTTATATCTAGAAATTCAATAGGTATTTAATAAGTGCTCTGGTCTTAATAAATATGTAAATAATGTATAGTAAGAAATACATCCGTCTCATCATTCTGATCTCGGCACGAATAGCAATTATATAGAATATATTTTTGAATGGCTTATAGAGTAGGTTGATTAATTAATTTGTTTTCAAAACTTTTTCTTGTCCATGTCTTAAGACTTAAAAATTCTAGAATAGTGAAGTTCCAATTACCTGGTCACTTTCTAGATGTTTAATTCATTATGGCATTTAAAGTAAACTAAATCCAAATAGCAAAGTAACAATTAATGGTAATTTTTCCCAATGCAGGGTCATTTCTAATTTTGTTCTTAAATTTTCACTTTAAAGATTTTTCAGGAAGAGTTTAATAAAAAGAACTGAGAACAAATCTATACTGTGGAAATTCAAAAAGGCTGTAATAAACCAGTGGTTCTCAGCTGGGAGTGATTTTACCCACTCCCCTCTTCAGGAGACATGGAGATTTGCGAGGTCTGAAGACATGCTTATCACTACGTGGGGGGGGGGGGGGAGGGATGTGCTATGCAGCAGGTGGGGGCCAGGGATGCTGCTGAAAACGCTGCAACGCATAGGACAGCCTCCCACAACTGAGAATTATCCCGCCCAAAGTGTTAATAGTGCCAAGGCTGAGATTCTGCAATAAGCCAACTGAAAATTGGGTCAATTAAAGATTTAACCTTGAGAGGGGAAACAAAGAGCATTTCAAAATAAAATAGTTCAAACCTGTTCACAAAAAGGCTTGAGATTGATCTGGAGCGGGAACGTATAACAGCTGGTTTCCTTATATCGTTCACACTTCACAAAATCAAAATTAAATCTTAATAATGAAACCGTAAGAAAGGGAGGCAGCTTACGTAATTTGGCCGACTGTTAAAAAAGAAAAAAATTTTAAGTTTTTAAAAAGCAGTTATATAAAAGAATATATGTTTCTTTTTTCAAAAAAATATTTATTATTATTTATGCCTACAGCACCTGGTCTTCCTAAGTGGTCTCCCATCCAAGTACTAACCGGGCCCGACCCTACTTAGCTTCTGAGATCAGACATCGGGCTTGTTCAGGGTGGCGTGGCCATAGACCATGGACCATGGCCCCACTGGGGCGTGAACCCAGGACCTTCTGCGTGTAGAGCAGATGTGCTGACTGCTACACTATGGAACCACGTCCTACATAATATTTCTTAATATAGAAAAACACAACTTATGCACAGTTTTAAGACAAATATGTCCTTAAATCACTTAAAATCATTACCGCGGACTGAATATAGCCCTTGATATAAATGTATCTTATGGAACTAAAGATAACATTACTCGTTTCTACAACAAAAAGTTTACAACTCAATTTTATGTTTTTATTGCTCACACACTAAGATCACAGCGTGCACCCGCACACTACCCCGTGAGCGTGCTGTACCAGGTGCCCCTCCCTGTTTTCTCCTGCCCGAGTCTGGCACTTTCACCTTCTTCTCCTGGTGTCGGCACATTAGCAGACACACAGTTCTTTTTAGTCACTGAAGGACAGGAGCTCTAATTCTGGGGCCTAAGGCCCTGTCTCAATGGATTCAATGGAAATTATAGGAAAATTGCTCACGCATATGTATTTTTCTGGGGAGAAGATTCATAGTTTTCATTAGGCTTTCAAAAGGGCTCTAACTCCTCAAACGTTAAGATCCATTGACTGGGGTTTTACAGTTACTGTTCTTAGAAGCAGGTAAGAAGATTTTTTGTTTGTTTGAAGTCCTTGCTTTAAAACAAAACACTAAATTAAGCTGCTAAAATTATATTTAAAAGTCATCAGCTTTTCCCAACCCCTTTGCAGCGTTAATGGCATGCGAGGGGGCAAAAAAATCCTTCCGCACGTACAAAATTATCCAAAATATAAATATCTAACATTTCTAAAACTGTATTTAAAACAATTCCACAAATCTAATGGGTAAAAAAAGTTAAATGGCAAAACAGCAATTTAACAACACAGTAGATTTTTGAATAAGCTCAAATAATACACCTAAAAAACCTGAGAAACTCAACTACAATGTGGCTGGGAAGAGAAAGACTGCTCAAAACAAGAAATCTGCATTAATTTAGGTAGCACAACTAAACATAAACTTAGAATGCAATAAATCTAATGCAACTAGAAGGCAGTTTTAAAAGCATCAAGATTAAAACTTTTCCATTGAAAAAGAATTAAATCAATGACATAAAAGGTGCATAAAAGAAGTGCTTTTGTTTACTAAAGAGTTCTTGTTTTACTAATGTGCAAATTAAGTTCAACCGAAACTAAGAATGTATTTAACTATATTTCTACGACTTTTCATCCTCTGAATTATATATTTATTAGGTTGTATTTGTAACAACCAAAGATGAAGCACAAAATAAGCAAGCAAAACATAAACCTCTTCCTTTGGGTTTCATAAAGAGGCAAAGACTGGATGACAATAAGTACTAAACAATATAATATTTACCCTGGTTTCAAATCCTATTGTGAAAGCTACAGGCAAGGGGCTTACTGTTTTTATTACATTTTCACCTACAATCACCAGGATCCAAATCAATAGTGTGTGTTATCTAAATTCGGCCTCATTTTCTTTGTTGGAAAATGCAGTAATTGTCAGCTCTAGAAATAACGCTCTCTCTCCATCATGAGAGTAATTGCAAAGCTAAGTCTTTTGTGGTCTTTACGTCAGTGCTCAATAACCACTGACTGAATCGAGCTCGAGTTCATCACGCTAAGAGCCTATGACATCATCCACCAGTGGAACAGTGACCACTGCAGCTAACGACGACAGCAGCAGAGCTGACGTCATATTGCAGAAGAAATAAGCTGTGGACATCCTGTCTTCCCTTCATCCTGTATTTTGCTTTGCTGTACAAAAAGAAACCTAGAAGTACTCTGTCAAGCCCTTAGCGACTTAAGTATTTCCCGCTCCAGCTGGGGGAGAGAGAGGGGCTAGCAGATTTGCTAGAATCTGGGAGGAGATATAGATAGACAGATAGACAGATAGATGATTGATAGATAAATAGATAGATACTGTAAAATAACTGCATATGCAGAAAATGAAGAAAGCCATCTACTTTCACAGTAGTAGACTGTGAAAGGAAAGCAAGTTTTTGACAGTAATAAAAACATATTGTCTTCTTCATAATAGTAATTTGCAAAAAGGAGGGATGTGGGGAGTTTATCAAAAAAGGTATATTTAAGAAACACTGAGGTACAAATAAATTTTTCCTGGAAGAAAAAGAAGCTGAGAGAACTGTTGGCTTGGAAGCTTAAAAAAATCCTTCATTGTAAAAAAATTAAAATACAGATATGTATAACATGTCTTTTCAATCCTTAGTATTAATCAAGGGCTTCACGTATATCTTCCAGACTTTTTCATACGAGTTGACTTCACTTGACAGATCTTCCTGCTAACAACTACTAGGTGGAGATCCTAAGAAAAGGCAGAGCATCTCTCTTTACCTTTGCTGCGTTCACCAGCCTGTCACAAGTTCCACAGTGGTATAAGTTGTCATAGTCAAAAACTTCCTCTTCCACATACATGTTCCAGAGTGCATCTTCTAAACCTGATACGTTTTTGACCGCCACTGTTAGATCTAAGAAGTCTTCCTGAAATACACGTGGATATAATATTGAAAAAATAATATCACAGGGTTCCCAAACACATCAATAACTCATCCATATGTTGGGAATACTTAGATCTATTTTTCCTAAAACACTGTACATAAGAAGGTATACATCACCTGATCAGATACTGTGGAATTCATAGCACCAAATCATCCTTTCGTAATCAAACTATGACTTAGCTTAAAATGTTATCAGGAACTAGCTTATGAGTTCATTGTAGATACAGTAAAACCCATTTTATCAAGAGCTAAAACAAATCACTGAACACACAGCTAAACTGAGAAATGGATATGGGCAGGGCTAATTATTAGTGCTGTCTTACGCTCTAGACTAGACCAGCAACATGTGTCTGAATGCCCCAATGTAAACGCTGCTTTCTCACCATCTGCTAGGGCTGGTTTGAGACATACTAAGGAAGTTAAAAGAAAAAGTTTTAAGCCAGGACAAAAAGGTGTTTTTAATGAAAATTAAGAGGAGGATTTTGCAAAACAGGAGTCTATCAATTCTACGATTACATTTGAATTATGACATGTTTCTAATAATAAACACTTAAAATTTGGCAAGCTTAAAGCAGAGTTAGCTGTGTGAGTGTGTGAGAGTGTGTGTGTGTGTGTTCGTGCATGTGCAACAGCATTAATGGGGTTACTGAGGCTGCAACATAACAGAGCTGATCAGTTCATGGAGAAATCTAAAGTAATAAAGTAACATTAATACCTAGTTTATCTGTATGTGAAAAGTTAATGTCTGTAATTTATCATGTGCCTTCACAGATACTGTCTTAAAATTGAAATTACTTTGTAAATTATTACTAGAGTCAAGTCAATCATACAGTAATTCAAAGACACACACATCTTAATAGTTCCAAACTAGGCTGACAAAACCTATTAGCACAGGCAATAAGGGCCAAGAGTATTTTTTGCCCTTAACTCTCATAAAAAACAAACAAACAAAAAATTCATGCAACATTTAGAGAATGGCATTTTTTTACTCATAGTCAAATACAGAAAATTTCTATAACTCTTGACATAACAAAAAGAGATTTTTTTTCTTAAGACAACTCTTCAGTGATGAAATCATTTGCTGTGTAAGATTTGTAGAGCAAGCAAAGATCATTATATTTACATGAGCAAATTTCCAATTTCTAATTTCCAAGTAGATTAAATGGGCAATCTGTTATGACAAAGACTTGAAGGTTACACTAGTTTAAACAGGATTATAATGGTTTTACATCACTATATATAATATTACGTGTAATATTATATATAATATGTACTTATATATTTTAACATAATATTTAGACATAAGCACACACATAAAACGAAATTTCCGAAAGACATTAATAAACTAAATCCAATATTTAATTACAGCTGTTTGTCCATTTTCTAGGCTAACTAATTTCTTAGCTAACTTTCTTTATAATGTTCCAACCACCCACCATGACAATATCGGCTTTTCTCCTGAGGCCACCGCCCTCTACTTATAATCTGTTCTCCAAACACCTGCCCTGTACCAGAGTGCTGAATAAAACACAGAAGCTACATTTTAAGATATCTGCTTCTTTCTGTTTATATGGAGAAATCTGGATTATATGATAGGTGTAGCTAAAAGTTAAAGAAAAAAACTGACAAAGTTATTTCTAGTAATAAACACTTTAATCCTCATGTGGTAATCATAGAACTAATGACATAATTATACTTTACAATATAACTTATTACTAAAATACTCTTGCATATTCACCTGCTTTTCACTGACATTCTTACATTCTTTACAAACAATCTGGTTAACAATGGTTCCGTGATACAGACGACTGATGAGGTCATGGCCGGAGGTCCCAACTAAAGAAGTTTCCAAAGCACTAAAGAGAATTCGATTCAGTTCCTGCACATCATGTTGCCTCATTTCCTATAAAACAGGTAACTTTTAAATGTAATTTTGGGCTTCGGATTTTTTAAAACAGATTTTTAAAGTGATATCAGTTAAAAAACACAAGACTTATCAAGAAATCCAAAGGTGAGCCTTGATCAAATATAAGGATGACTGAGCTAAACGAGCTGAGAGCAGGTGAAGAAATCACCACCTGTTCTCATTTTACTACAAAATGAAAACATGGACAGGCAGTGTTCACTGCGTACATACAGCTCAATTCACTTGAAAACAGGAAAGCCTGTGCATTATTGTGGGAAAGCACACAGGTGGCCATGCCACAGAAAGGAGAGGAGGAACACAACAGGCACATGGCAGTCTCAAGGAGCTGGCAGTGTGCACAGTGAAATCTCACTTAGATCAGAGGGGCTGGTAAGCAGTCTGAATTTTCAGCATTTGAAAAGAACCAGAATTTACTGCTTTGACACATAAACACACTAAAACAAGACTAGCACAGTGCTCCTGAGAAAAACTCCAAAGGCACTCGTCTGAATCTGTATAAGTCATGCACTTTTGAATGAATGGACTGAACTGCTCCCTAAGAACAACTTATAAACCAACACCAACTCCTAACAGTGGAGAGGAGTAACCAGCATGGGAGGTGGAGGAGAAGCAGGGGCAGGGGAGAGCCAGGAGTGTGAGGTCTGGGGACCAGCAGCAGCTGGTGCTTGAAGGAGGGGCAGCGAGTGCCATTAAGAGCTGTTAAGTTATGCGCAGAGACCTGTCTCCTGGACTTGGCACACTGATGTCATGACTGGCTCTGACAAGAAGGGTAGAAAGGAGGGAGAAGAACAAACAGAAGGTGCAGAGGCAGCAAAGGGAGACAATTTTAAAGGTGAGTTTCGTATGAAGAGACGCTGACAAAGCGGATGAAGACTGGAGCAAGACGTGGGACTCAGGATCTTTTTCTTGTTTTTCAACATACAAGATATTAGAGGATATAAATTTCTTCAACATCACTGGCTCTGATAGGACGGAAACTTGTGGAAGTTTTCAAGCTGTTTCTGAATAATCCTGAATTTGCCTGAGGTGCCTCAGAGACCCTGTCTGCCACTGCAGGTCCAGTCCTAAAGAATTTCCCACAAAATTTTATTTAAATATAAATAAGGTTTTCATGGCTTTGAAAAGTAAGAAACCAGCAAATTATTGGAAGCTCATTATCCGAACATAAAGGAAAATTCCTTAACTGATGACTGGATTAAAAAAAAAATATGTTATATCTTTCCAACAGAATTTTACTTGGCAATCAAAAGAAATAAAGTGCTGATACATACTACGACATGAATAAACCTTGAAAACATTATTTCAAGCAAAAGAACCTAGTTACAACAGATGCCACACCGTCTCATCCAACGTATGTGAAATGTCTAGAATAGGCAAATCCATAGAGATAGAAAGGAGATTTCGGGTTGCCAGGGGATGAGGAGGGTGACAGCTAACGGGTATGGGGTTTCTTTTTGGAGTGGTGAAATATTCTAAAATTGATTGTAGTGCTGGGCTGTACAGCTCTGTGAATATACTAAAAAACCACTGAACTGTACCCTTTAAAAGAGTAAATCTTATGGCATGTGAATTATATTGTGACAAAGTGGTTATTAAAAAAAAAAAAAAAAGAAAAAGGAATTAACCCTAAACACCTGCCTTTTACCAGGAATTTCACAAACACTGTTTAGGGAATGTATTGCCCCATTAACTTTAAAGCCTGAGCCTGGCCTCTAACCGCACAGCATCATCTGGCTGAGAAGTGCTCCCCTGAGAAGACCAGTTTAGAGTTTACTGTTGAAGGCAACACAGCCTCTTTCCTGTTTCCTATAACTCCGTCTTTGCAAGAATACATCTATTCCATTAAAAATTACAGACCTGGTTTTGTTTAATTTTGTAGAGCCAACAGCTCACCAATATTGACAACAAGCACCTTTACTTGTTTCTGACAAAAGTTTCGTTGGTATACAGTGAAATACCCTCTAGGAACTCAAACAGAAAAATGGGAGTCTTACAGCAGGATACAGGAAGAAAATGAAGAGACTCGGGAGAAAGGCAGGATAGGAACATGAAAAGACCTTCCAAGGATGCTTTCACTGTTTTGCTTGAAGCAAATGTTCAAATCAGAACACCCGGATTCAAATACTAAAGGAAGTCACAAGGGCAGGCAGAATTGTTGCTAGTCAGCTTTTTAAGCTGATCAAGCAGTTTGCTATATAAATGGTAATCTCTATGTAATGGGTGTATCTCAACTAGACTACATGATTGTAAAAATCATAAAAATTGTAAAAACCAGCTCTTTTACTTCTCCTTATATCCACAACCCTCTCCCCACCCCAAAATCACAACCATTCATAAAATCATGCATACAGCAAGTGTCTAAAACTATATCTTTGGCTTGTAATTACTTAAAATGAGAAGTAAATATTTAAATATTGAGACCCTAAATAAAATTAAAGGAAGTTAGACAACATGTTAACCCAGTGTTTCCTCTTTATTGCTGGTAGCTTTTCCTAGGGAAGCTGACTTTCGTACCTCATTGCTGGTCCACCCAAAGCTGTCAGTGAGGTCTGCTGTGGAGGCAGCTTCCTGGTCCACGAGCAGAAGCTGAGCAAACAACCGCTGTAACTGTAAAGGTATGATTCGAACCTAAATGAGAAACAAATACGTTTCTAAACGAAGTCTTTTAAAAGTTGGTTGGGGCTTTTTGAAAGAACTGCATGTTAGTTTTCTCATATCTCCTAGTTCACATAGTTCGCTCAGAAGCTTTATAAAAATCTTATAAAGGGTTAACTAGCTAAGATTCATTCTTCTTAGAAAATTCAACCCAAAATGTTTTAGCAATCTGAAGTTTCCCACTTTGACATAGTTCAGATGAATATTAAAACTCAAATAGGCCTTATTAAAGCACCCAACTGATTACAGACTGACAGTAATTTAAGTCTCTAATAGTTGATTCTTTCTCTGAAGCATCCCGAATACAGACATACTCCCTATGAGGAATTTTCCAGTCCCAAGCATCTCACTCTGGAGTTCAGACTCCTCACAGGGCTGGCTGTTCCCGCCCCGCTTTCTTCCCGCAGGCTCCAAGCCTGTTCATGCTATATTTCGTGGGGTGAGGGCTAGGCCGACTGAAGATGCTGCTCAGAGCCTGGTCTGCAAACCGAATTTAAGTATCTAAAGTGTGAATAAGCCTTTAGAAACTTTTATGACAATTTAACATTGCCACATTTTTATTGTATCTTACAGAACTATGTATGATCTGCAATGGATTGGGAATTTCTAAAAAATACACAAAACTACCCCTTGGCCGCACAGGTGGTTTGAGAAGCAGTGGGCTGAATCACGAAAGACTCCCAGTAAGAAGTACAGATTCCAGTCCGAAAGCAATAGCTTCTGAATGATGTTTAAATGGGGGGACGTGATTAGGTCGCACTTATGATAAACCGATTCCTCGCTCGTTATTTCCAGAGTACCAAACTACAATACTGGCCTCTGTTGTTGTTGTTACAAATAGGGAGAGTTTCTGGTAGGCTTGTGTGGATGATTTGTAAACATCTCCTTCACCAGAAGAAAGAATAAACATAGTGGAAAGTCAGGTTACCTATAAAGCAGTGCAGCATTATGTTTGGAAAAGCAATTCTCTTTTGCATGGAAAATTCACTACTAGTGGGGTACAGGCCAAGTCACTTTCTGAAAATAGAAGCGTCATTATTAGGTAGCTAATAAAATTACTGATTGCTATGAAAAAGGAACTTAATTCCTTCCTTAAAAGACATTTCCTCAATACTCCAAAAAACCCCTGTAAATCACAGATTTGGTACCTTTGCATCAGGTTTATCCTTTTCCTCTAAAGAACCAAGCTCTTCTGGGCCAAGAGAAAACAAAGCTTCTAAACAAAAAAAAGGAGAATCAGAGACGCAAATGACATTATCTCATCTCAGCAAACCAAGACCAGCAGTAAACATAATCAGTTAAAGATTCAGAAATGTGACTGTGGCGATATTTATACCCTCACTCTACACATTTTACTTTCTGGTAACATTATTTTTAACCACTGACTCTATAAAGTGGCATGCTAAGGTTTGAGAATGAACGATCTTTAAAACAATAAGTATGCATATAAAACTAAAAACAGTAACGTCAGTAATTTAAGTCAGAAATATATGATGGCTTCCTATTGCTTATCACAGTGGGTCACTAAAGCCACATAAGGAATACTAGGAAATATAACATAAATATGTAAGTGTCACGTGGGTTCATTTACAAGTTACATGTGAGACTTCCCACCATCCTTCCATGAGGACCACCTTCGACTCTGAGATCATGCCCTTCTTCTTTTGTGGTAGGCAGTGTCTTGTGCTGTACTTTGATACACTCCAGGGAAAGAAGGGATGGGATGGGTGTCATCTCCCCGTGACAACCACTGCTGCCATAGTGATTACTGTTATGAACGCTATATTCCTCCTGAGTTCCTGGGAGGAACTGGGAAACATGAACTACAAGGGTAAAGGCAAAAGCATAAAACCATACTCAGACTTTTACAATCATCTCCCACTACTGTCAGCTACACTGAACTGTAAGGACAATGAGCTCACTTTAGCCCTACTTCATAGGGCTAAAATGATTCCAGAAAGCTCCAAGATTCTCCCCCAGGTATCTGCCAGTCCTTACTCTTTCCAAATTATACCTCCCCTTCAATAAGCATCAGGATTCAAGCTAAGCCTTACAAGGAGTGCACAATCCACACTAAAATGTCAACCCACGTGCTTGGCCAGCTGATTGCTATGAAATCAATCCCTTGGCCAGCACCATCCCTTGCTAGGGAGGACGATGGGCTGGGTCCTCAGCCCTACGCTTGCGTAGTGGTACTCTGCACGGCCTGCCTCAGTCTCTTTTTAAGGCTGCTTTTCTACTTCGAGTTGCTCTTTAACTTCAATGATAATAAAATTTGTAAATCTGCTTGTTCCTGCTGAAAATTTCTAATGGTGGAATTACTGAATGCATCAGGGAAATATTTTTATGGAGAGGATGGAGTCGAGGACAAGAGGCCCCAAGGGGATAACAGTAAATATTTACTAAATCTCCGGAGGCAGGAAGTCTTTCTAAGCTTAGAAGCAACAGAAAACGTCACAAAGATCTGATAAATGTGTAGCGGTGGGAAGGCAGACGCCACAAACTCGACACAGGATGAACTAGGCTGTCTGTTCTCACAACATGGACATGGTGGCGAGCTGAGCTACAAAGCCATGTAGAGCTGGGGGCACCAATCAGGGCCACATGGAGGCGAAGGAATGTTCACGTTGAAATCGAAGGGACACGGAGATTAAGACCCTTGTGGAGGAAGCTAGTTCGCAGAGATGGGAATGGGACAAACATGCAGAGGGAAACGGGCAAGAAATCAAGGGTCCAGTGAGGTCGGGCTAGCTTCCTGTAGGTGGTTTCCAGGAGATTCCCCTATATTCTTACAAGAAATCCCCCTTTAAATTGAACTAATCTGGGTGGCTTTCTGTTCCTTGAGCATAATCCCTTTATCTAACATCTTGGGTCTTTGGAATTCAGAATTTCCAGATTTTAGAAAGGTACACATCTTAATGAAGAAAGGGTTATATATCTTAACATTAAATCCACAAAAGGCTCTGGGGCAAACAGTATTTGTTAATCAAGGAAATTCATATTCCTGTAACAAATACGTGACTATTCAACTGAGATAACTAAGGCTATACATGGGCTCACATCAGGTCAAGTTCTGAAGTCCAATAAGTTCCAATCAGATCAGGTTGTCAGAGTTTTCTAAATTTCAGAATTGCAGATATATGATTATATATCTGCAGTATAGATAATGTGACACCCCCTCTCCACTCCAAAAGGAAGGATATAACCCTTCTGGGTGACTCTGCCTTAAGTGATTATTATTTTGGATAAAATTTAAAACTCAAAAATACAAACAGTGTAACAATAATGAAGGCTGGCATTCATGACAAAATTGTATTTATGTTGTATTTTAAATTATAAGAATGAGAAAAGACGCTGCCTTTAGATTTTGTTACTAAACTACTGTGATTACACAGAATTAAGGTAATTTAAGCTTCACATTTCTCTTGAGAATTACTAATTTATGTCTTACATTAACAATAAACATGTGCTAAAGAATATACCTTTAAGATACTTTGTCTAGTTGTGATTTTGCATAATTAATTAGGTATAGAACCGAGGGTACATATTACTAATCAAATGCATGTAACATAGCATACCTCTGAATTCAGGTGTAAAATGAAGAGTCTGAAGAAGGGAATTGAGGTAACAGGTTCCACCCTGATTTCTGATTCCACTTAAATTGGTGAATTCTCTAGGAGCAGGTGGCTCCAAAGCTTTGGTCTTTAATTTCTTCCCTTTTCCATACTGATTATTTGACACACTGGAATAATCCTCTTCAAACAGGTCCCCAAACATTGTGAAACTAAATATTACCCTTAAAAAACATGACGTTATAGAAATACTTTTATTTTCAAAACAAATTTCCCCCACATGTCCCTATTTTATACTTGGGAGAACCTATTTTAAGTGGTTCCTTAGAGTATACAGGGTTGTTTGGGCTGTGGAGAGAGCAAGACCTGGATTTTTCATCCCTGCTGTACACTACCTGAGTGACCTAGGCAAATTACTTAACCTGTGTTCTTATAGATAAAATGGGATGCCACCCATCATGTAGGGTCATTTAAAGAATCAAATGACATAATGAAAAAAAAAGAACTTTGCGCACAGGGTTTGGTCCAAAATCAATAGCTGCTTTTAAAGGCATATTGACATCATTAATAAAAAAAGAAAACCCATCACCACACGTAGTCCACTGCTGGGGTGGCAAAGGCGAGCCTAGATTGAGACTTGACAAGGACCGGGGGACCATCAATCACTTCCACTTCCTAAAATCTCCGCTTCTCACACTCTGTACCAGATTATGACACTTAAATGAATTAAACGGAACAAATTAATCTTTACAGCAGTTTAGGGCATGGTCCCAAAGCTTGAGAGCCGCGAGGATATTCACTGGGGATAAAAGATGCCATTAATAATTATTAAGGCCAAGGCCCTCTAATATGTATCTATCCAGTGATCTCGACATTAAGCCCTGGGGACCTAGGCGACAGGCTCAAGGTCTGACTCGAGTGTGGCAGAGGGTCACCTGGAAATGAGAAATGCAAAGCTCCTAGCACAGTTCCTAAGTGGCAGGAAACGCTGAAATGCAATTATTTTCCTTTTCAGCCCGTTCCTCAGAGGAAAAGTGCGGAAAACGGAACTCGCAAGTCTGACCTCGAGCTCGTGGTCTGGATTTCTGCCTCTCCCACTTCTGGCCGAGACCGGGCCCTCAAACCCTCCAAGTCACCACGGGGTCCAGGGGCGCGAGGAGGGGAGGTCCTCGCGGCCGGGGACCACGGACCCGACGCCAGAAGCCGCGTCCCGAGGCCGACCCGGGCGGCCCGTCACCTCCCCCTCCTCAGGCCGTGCCGCCCACACGGTCCCTACGCCTCCCATGTCCCTCCATGGAACTCTCGCCGCCAGTCCCACTAACTGCCTGAAGCCCAGACCCCCGCCCCGACCATAACGCGAAGCAAACGGACGAACCCTAAACAGGCGCCGCCATATTGGCGCGGGCGTACCTCCCGCAGCGCGGAGCGCGAGCAATTTACGGAACGCCTGGACTACTCCTCCCACGGTGCCCCGCGGGAGTGCCGGCCCGTCGCGCGCGGCATTATGGGCAATGTAGTTCCTTTACCGGGAGAGTTCGGGAGTCCAGATGGGAGAGCGGGGCTTGTTTGCCTGGCAGCTCCTGTGTTCGCAGGTCCGCTCGGCCAGCGGACCACTCATTCAGTCACATTTTAAAGTTCAATATTTACTGCTGTTCCCAATGCATACTAGTTGGAGTGGCATATACAAACATCACTTGCTTTTTGGCACGGCTAATTAAGTTACCTGAACACTGGAAACATTTGAGTAGGACTTCAAGTTTGCCGTGAACTTTCAAAGACATTTTCCGGGGTATCGCCAGTGAAAAATGTTCCACGTAACCTTGAACCTTTATAATATCCCCAATGTTGTTTTGTCTGCACCAACTCTAAGCATCATACGCAAGAGTACACTAAAAATGCCTCAAAATTATCATCTCTTACTGACATGAGCATCTTGAGAAGACTATTTCAATAGCCTATGCAGGCTCTGCTTCTGGCATCTCTCCTATACAATCCAGACTTCGGCCAGTAATGATTGAGGAAGACAGGGAGAAAATCCTTTTGACTTCAGCTAAAGATAGGAGAGATTGAGAACAGTAATAGAGATAGATGAAGCTGCAAGGCAGGAGTCAATGTGAATGGCAGCCTGCGGGATTTGTACCGACCATTCGAGTGAGACTCCTGTGGCTGGGATGTTCAGGAAGTGTTCTTAGGGAAAGAACTGGAGGCAGGAGACCAGTTAGGAGGCTAAAGGGCGACTAGGAACCCACAGTGGGATCAGCCTGTTCTCAGCTCTCATCAGGCTTCACTTGGCCACCTTGCCCCCTTGGCAGCTTACTCTTCACGACTCCGCTACCTGGCTCCACGGTATCCTATCCCGCTGCTTCTCTTTCTACCCTTTGACTTCTTCTCCTTTGCCAGCTATGCTTCACAGCCCTCTCTTAAACAGTAGATATTCCTCAAACTTCATTCCCTGATGAAGAATGAACACTGGAAAGTTTGCTGCGGGAGTTCAGGCTTGTCCATGTGCACAGCTGTATCCCAGCCACCTCTTGTAATGCCTGGCTCACAGTGAGTAAATAAATGGCCTGTTAACACCACCATCCTTACCCTCATCCTGTATCAAAGTCTTGGAGCTGCATTTGAAACTTCAACTATTGTCCATCAAGCCAACCACTTGCAACTCTGTACCCATTAAATACCAACTCATTATGGCCCCTCCTTCAGGCCCTGGCCACCACCATTCTGCTCTATTTTTTTTATTTTTTTAAACTCCTCTTTTCCCCCACAGCCCCGCCTCTGGTAACCAATACTCTCTGTTACTGTGAGATCATTTTTTATTTTTTTTTAATTCCACGTATAACTGAGATCGGGCAATAATTGTTTTTCACTTAGCATGATGTACTCCAGGTTCATCCATATTGTTGCAAATGGCAGGATTTCCTTATTTTTTTTTTTAAGGCTGAATAATATTCCATTGTCAAATAGACCACGTTTTCTTCATCCATTTATCTGTCAAGGGACATTATTTTTATCTCGGCCATTGTGAGTATAGTGCAATGAACTTAGAAGTGCAAGTATGTCTTGAGATACTGATTTCGTTTCCTTTGGATAAATAGCCACACTGGAATTGCTGGATCATATAGTAGTTTTATTTTTAAATTTTTCAAAGAAACTCCATATAGTTTTCCATAGTGGCTGCATCGAACAGTGCACAATCGTTCACTTTTTCCACATCCTCGCCAACACTAGTTCTCTTTCGATTTTTTCTTCTAAGCATTTTATGGTTTCAGGTCTTACGTTTAAGTCTATAATCCGTTTTGAGTTGCTTTTCGTGTATGGTTTAAGATAAGGGTCCAATTTCATTCTTCGTATGTGGCAGTCCAATTTTCCCAACAGAATTTTTGAAGAGACTCTCCTTTCCCCATCGTGTATTCTTGGTGCCTTGTCAAAAATTAGTTAACCGAATATGCAGGGAGTTTTAAAATTACTAT
>NW_011889193.1:0-415 GCF_000151845.1 Pteropus vampyrus
TGAGCCACGGCGGCGGCCCGCGGCCCAACGGGCAGACCAAGCCGCTGCCGGCGCTGAAGCTGGCGCTGGAGTACATCGTGCCCTGCATGAACAAGCACGGCATCTGCGTGGTGGACGACTTCCTGGGCAAGGAGACCGGCCAGCAGATCGGCGACGAGGTGCGCGCCCTGCACGACACCGGCAAGTTCACGGACGGCCAGCTGGTCAGCCAGAAGAGCGACTCGTCCAAGGACATCCGAGGCGACAAGATCACCTGGATCGAGGGCAAGGAGCCCGGCTGCGAGACCATCGGGCTGCTCATGAGCAGCATGGACGACCTGATCCGCCACTGCAACGGGAAGCTGGGCAGCTACAAAATCAATGGCCGGACGAAAGTAAGTGCCGCTCGGGGCCGCGCGCGCCCCCGCCGTCCCGG
>NW_011889193.1:465-945 GCF_000151845.1 Pteropus vampyrus
GCTGAGGGCATCGGAACCTTTCATTGTACTTCTCGGCCATGTGAGTTGTTGCCGATCGTGTTTGATCCTGTAATTTAAGTATTCCTCAAAAAAACTGGGGAGTGGGAAGGCCGTCGGATTCCCAGCCACCACTTACTGAGCGGGCACAGCGTGCTGGGCACCAGAGTAGGCGCGGTACCGACACGGTCGCTATGATCCTGATTCTGTGAAGCAGGTGGCATCGCTCCTCATTGGCATTTGAGGACAGTCATTCAGCTCAGGCGTGGCGGAGGCTCCCACCTGCCACAGCCTCCCTGCAGTTCCGACTCGGCATTCGGATCATCTGCCCTGCGTCTCGTAGACGGTGTCAGAAGGGGTCAGAGAATGAGATTAGTTAGCATACTACGGGCACGAAAATTCAACACACGTTTTGTGCTCATAGTGAATAGCATTGGCCTCGTATGTGGATAATTTTATTTGACGGTGGCGCTATATAAACTT
>NW_011889193.1:3715-4985 GCF_000151845.1 Pteropus vampyrus
ACACACACACACACACACACACACACACACACACACTTTTTAAAACAGAGGAAATAAGTCCCAGAGAGGTTAAGTGACTTGTTCAAGGTCATAGAGCTAGTTAGTGACAAAACTGACTGGCGTTTGATTCAGTTCATTCTCGTATCTGCAACTCTGTGCCGCATCTCGTGTAAAAGTGACACTGAGCTAGTCTGGCCCGCTTTGTGCCAGTTTGAGGCCTGCTGGAACACTTAACGCCTTCCTTCTCCGTGTCCCGTTTACTGCAGTCCTTCTGTACTCTGACTTAGCCGACGTCGTAGTTTAAATCGTCCTCCTTTAGATAAGTCTTCCGTGATGTCCCCAGATGTTCTTCATGCACCTTCTCTGCTCTGCTCTGTTCGGTCGTCGGTCATCGAGGCCGCTCTCCCTGGGCCAGGCCTGGCTCCCCGGGTCCCCCGTAGGAACTTCTCACTCTTCCCGATTTACGTGTTTATTCGGTTTCTTTTCCCTCGTTTTCCTCCGTCAGCCCTGAAATCTGGCTTCGTTCATCCGCCGTGTTTTCCGGCGCCTCTGCCTTGCCGGCGCGGCTCTGAGTCGCTGTTACCAGCTCAGTTGTTTTTACTTGATTTTTCACGTGAGGCCTTTCGGTGCCGCCGGGTGTTTTAGCCTCAGCCTCCCGTTCGTTCCTGCCCACTCCCAGTTTGCCTGGCTGCATTTTGCTACTGTGCTTACGACCCACCTCCGTTTCTACTCTGCACTTGAAACATTGTTCGTGACCCTAGGGGATGGGTTCGGAGCATTTGCCAAGCTCCGCTTACAGCCTGTCTGTATTCTTACTCCAGCTCTAACTTTTCTGTTCTAAAAAAGACAAAATGAAACAAACCGATGGATGCTTAACCAGAATCTTCCCTTACAATGGTTTATTCCACGGCTGCGTTTCCTCGTCCGAACTCGGCACTGTCCCGCCACCTCCCCGGAATGTTCTGTGCTTTATTGTCACGTTTCCAGAACTGAGTTAACAGGTTTATTTCTGAAGAGCTCAGATAGTATCTGTAGCCTCAGTTTGCTTACGGAAATCACCGTAAAGTTTTCACGAGTTTGGACTTCTTTCCCTCGTTCCGTGTCCCAGATCCCATTTCTTTACCGAAGCAAAACACACGTGCCGTCGGCCCCTCCTTACTGAATTTTCTGAATCCTGTTTTGTTACTGTTCTCGTTCAACAAGTACGAAGTGAGTACTTTCTACGCGCAGGTGCCGTGTCGGGAGCTAGACTCACATAAACCGCGGGAAC
>NW_011889193.1:5035-13134 GCF_000151845.1 Pteropus vampyrus
TGTTTTGTTACTGTTCTCGTTCAACAAGTACGAAGTGAGTACTTTCTACGCGCAGGTGCCGTGTCGGGAGCTAGACTCACATAAACCGCGGGAACGGAAAAAAAGACCCCTTCTCATGGAGCTCGAGTGCTCCTTGAGGCGGATGAGGGGGCGGGAGAGACCATCGGTGAACACGTGTAGGTAAATACGTGACACGTTAGGTGGTCAGTGCCATGACAAAAAATAAGCAAGTTACGGACAGGCAGCAGGGTGCTCTGGGCAGCAGCCGCAGACATGGCGAGACTGAGTTGGATTCTGGGATCTTGGGACGTGGAGTCAGTGACATTTGCGGGCGGACGAGGTGCGCGGCGTCAGAGGGCGCGGCACGGAGTCGGGCTGCGCCCTGGGTCTCGTCCGTCCTGGGTCTCGTCCGTCCTGGGTCTCGTCCGTCCGGAGCAGAGGGAAGGAGCGAGTTGCGCATCTCGCCCTAACTGTCCTTCGGTTTCCATTAATATCAGATTGTGACACTTTTCGCAGCCGAAGCCTGAGGGACAGGGTTCCGGGCCCCACCTTTCCACATTCCTTCAAGCTGGCCGTGCCGGCTGCTCCCGCTGCGGACCTCACAGCCCCGCCCTTGTCCCCCCGAGGCATCAGGCATGGTGGCGTCTGCACGGTGTGCCCTCGTCGGCTCCGCCACCGGGCCGCCCCCGGCGATCACTGCAGGAAGTCTTGCCTGACAAGGACATCTGTGCTGCCTTGCGTGAGGTGCACGCTCAAGGTGGCTTGTGGGTGCAAATCCATGTAAAGAGAATTACGCGGACTCCAAAATTTAGGGGACCACTGGGGAACACCGAAGGGCTCCACGTGAGGGCCAAGCATAGACTTAGATTAAACGTCAGTCGTAAAGCGTCTCATTCAGACGTACTTTCGATAAAACTGCCGTAGAAAATTGAGAAGAGGTAGAATGAGCATATAACATCAAAAATGGCTCCATCGATACGTTGATACAGGCGACTATGTGGCAGCTTCGGGCCATCGTGGGAGAGAAGTGCGAGAGCGCGTCCTGACGGGAAGCCGGTGCCAGCCGTCAGGCGGCGGCCGCGTGCTCGGGTCACAGCTGGCGTCCGGGGGTTGCACAGGTTGCGCAGGGCTCCTGGGCAAGGCAGCCTCTAGGGTGTGGGTGAACGCTAGGGTGTCGTGCTTTGGGATGGTTTTAAAAACACAAAACACGAAGGCTCAGGCCTGAGCCGCGGGATCCAGGAGCCAGATGGGAAAGACCGCGTCTCATCCGCTGATGGAAAGGTCCCACCAGGAGTTTGGAGCGTTAAAAGGTTGACCATGCGTCTGAATTTTCCCTCGTTGATATCAGTAATCAGCTGTCATCCGTCAGTGGTAACTAGAGCTTCACAATAACCTGGACGAAACGAAACGTGCCATCGACTGAGCAGTGGAAGCTGCGTGATCAGCATTGGGGGGTCATGATACCATTGATGCAGGTTTGCAAGTTTTTATTAATACAAAACTTTAAAGGAAAAAAAGGGAATTGGAAGTTCTGAGCCTGTGGTTTTGCCACGTAATCTCTCTCTCGGGGCGTCTTTTACCTTCCGTGGAGTCTCCCGCGGACGCCGTGGGCGCGGCTCGTCCGAGTGGCTGTCGGGAAGACGGCATTTTCTGCAGAGGACACGGCGGGCGCGGCCCGGGCCAGGCCTGCCACCCCGGTAGCAGCGCCAGCCTCGGCCGCGCGGACCTTCGCCCACCGTGCGCCTTTCCGTTCCTTTTCCCCAGCACGTTTGAAAGTTTTTCTCCTGTTCTCAACGGCTTTTCTCCTGAAGCTCAGCGCTTAGCTTTCAGCTCCTCAGATGACACGTAGGGAGAACATCGGTATTTCTAGACGTCGCTTCTCAGGTGACGTGAGTCGTCTGTTGCTATGTAACAGACTCCCCCGAAACCTGGCGTTTATCATCTCCTGGATCCCCCTTCGCGCGCAGCCTCGCGGGGCCCGGGCTCTGGGCTCCCCCGAGGCTGGGATGGCGGAGGCTCCGCTGCCCAGCCGCGCGCTGGCGGCCGCCGCCTTCGGTGTCTCGCGGTTGGTGGAGCCGGTGGCCTGCGGTCCTCGCCACCCGGGCCCCTCCAGCCCCGGAGCTTGCTTATTCGGGGACAGAAGGCGGTAAAGAGTCAGCTGGCAAGACCTAAGCCCCGGTCTCCTGTGACCTACCGGCAGAAGCGACATCCGTCACCTGCACCCTTTTGGTTAGAAGCAAGTCACTAGTGTGAGGCCCACTTCAAGGGGGGAGGGATTACACGGGGATGTGCGTGCCATTTCTCAGGTCGCAGTGTCTGCCCCTTAAAAATGCCACTGCTCTGAAGGCCGGTGGGAGTCTTCTGTTTCTGCCCACACCGTTTCTCCCCAAGGAGCTCCTGTACTCTGGGAAGCACAGGGTCTTAAGTTAGCCTGCCTGTGATCAGACCATTGTTTTCTTGCTTAATTGCTCTGATTTTAGGCAAATTTTCTAACAAAGCATCAGCTTCCTCATAAGCATAGCAGGAGCTCACGGTAGCAGCCAATAGCAGCCAATTCCGTACTGAAGAGATAAAGGGACAGATGCTCAGCAGGCCATCCGTGATGAGGGGCCGGCCGGCCGCCACGCCTGCTCAGGGCTGCCACCCTCAGGACGTGGTGAAGGCTCCCTGGTCTGCCCCACACACGCCTGGCCCCGGCAGGCTCCACCTGAGTGTCGGGCAGCGCTACGGGCAGTGCTGCAGGGGCAGCGTGAGTACCAGCTTCCTCTCAGAGACCGCGGTTCCGCCCAGTTTCCTCTCGGAGACCGCGGTTCCGCCCAGCTTACTCCTAGAGACCTCGACGGCTGGCGGGGCTGCCTGGTGCGGACACCGGAACAGGTGGGAAATCGGTCGTATCTGCGAGCTGTGTTACTTTCCAACAGCTAACGTGTGCCAGGGTCGGGCTGGGCACCGCGGGTCCCACAAGGCCCAGTCGGGACGTCCCCTGCCCTCCGGAGTGTGACCGATGGGAGGGAGGGCAGCGCCGGCCCTGCAGCCGCACGTGTGACGCTTGCTTGCGAGGTGACCGGGGCCCCGGGGGAGCACGGCAGAGGGACCCAGCTCGGTCTGCAGGCCCGGAAGGGTCCCCGTGAGGAAGCAGCGGTTACACCACGGTTTCTGACGGCGGGGCCGGCGGTGGAGACGCCGCCCAGCGACCGCGTCTGAACGGCAGGTGTTTGAGGGCGGCGTCGCTCCCCTCGGCAGACACCTCCGCTCGTTGAAAACCCCCCGGTCTCCTGACCCTCATTCCACTTACTTTTCCTGGCGAGAGCCACCTTCATGTGCGTCCTAGGTTATTACAGAAGCCTGACTGCGTTCTGTATTTTATATCTTTTCAGCCTATTCTATCCGTCGCCCCTGATTTTATTTTTCCAGAACGCAGGGCGTATCATTCTCCTGCTTGAAGACCTCTGTGTCCCCCAGGCCCTGGGGTGCCGCACAGCTCCGCAGAGAGCACCTCGTTGCTCCCGTGCTCCCGCCCAGCCGCCAGCGCCCCCCACAGGCCCCTCTCTGCCCCGCGGGTCCCCTGGCTGTTCAGGGTGCAGAGCGGGCCGGTCGCTGTGGCTTGCTTCTTGTCCTCGTCCGTCTGAGCAGCATTGCAGCTCTGTCCTGCCTGTGGCCGTGGCATCTGCCGTCACCGAGAGGCCACCTGCAGTGGTGGCTCCCTCTGCGAACTGCGGGCCACTCGAGGACGGGAGGCGTGACCGGGAGGGCGCTGTCCCCTCGTGTTGCGCGCTCTGCGAGTCTCACACGGGCACTGCCCCGCACCGCCCCCGGTGCGCATCACGCTCCACCCGGAGTGTTCCGCGGTCGTTACTTCTCTCCCTCCCTCCGTTCGTTCTCCACGTGCCACCCTGTCCGTCTCCTATAAATTTACCAGCGCTTATAAAACCCTCGTCGGAAATCTTCAAGATTTCTGCGAAGGCTGCGGTTTGATGCCCCCGACCACTCGGGCCCACACCGTCCGGCTGCCGTCGGTGACGCCTCGCGCGCGAGTGCGGGTTCAGCCGGACCCCCTCGCTCCTCCCGCACCTCCTTCGCCGGGTCTGCTGCTGCCCCGGCCACTCGAGCCCCCCATGTTTGTAGGATCGCGCTTCAGGCCTGTCCCCGAGTGTCTCCCTGAACTCGGAACCGCCGTTGACCTCTCTTTGCTAAAAAACTTTATGTGCCTTTTATTCCTGACGTGCCTTCCGACCGCGACGGCGACGAGGGCGCGGAGCTGCTCCTGCTCGGCTGCCTTCCCTTCCACGGGGCGCCCTTCGCGCTGTCCTTGACCCTGCTCCGTCGGCGTCACACTGAGCCACTCGCCCTTGGCCACCCGCCCCGTGCTCACCACACTTCCCCTTCGTTCTGTCCGGGCTCTGAAACGGTGGCAAGACTTTTTGAAAGTTGGCGAGGGCTTTTGTCCTGCTGTGCCAGCTGTCCGTTCCATGCTGACTATGCTGTTTCTAGCCCCAGTTTTCCGGATAAAAATAACCCAGGCCGACGCGGCCTACACCGTTTTAACTCCAGATGCCGGGAGGAGGGCCGCTCCGAAGGCAGAGCGAGTTCTGTGCGCTGCCCGGGCCCCGGTCTCGGGCAGGTCACGGACCGTGGTGGCATCCCGCACAGCGCGACCTCGGGGGAGGGGGCCTGCGATCCTCGTGCCCTCGCCCCCACCAGTGGCACAGGATTCCCCGGGGACACACATCATTGCGGAACAAAGCAGCGTCGTACGTGCGATGTCGAACGTGACCTCTCGAACACTCTCGTGCCTGACCTAGGAGAGAAAAGCTTGCGGCTCACAAGCGACACAGCACTCAGCGTCGGTGCCGCGGGACTGAGATGAAAGTATTTTCAAAAGCAAAATTTTAAACTTCTAAAATTATCATAGTTTTGATTTGGTTTTAGAACTGTAATTCATTCAAAATTTCAAATAACATCGAAGGAGGGTTAAGAGTTACGGTTTACAAAATAAGACGCGGGTTAAACAAGATGACAAATGTTTCTTTATGGTCAGAAAACCGTCGGCTTAAACCGCGCTCCAGCAGTCAGTCAACCTCGGGGAGACAGTCGACTTGACTGTGAAAAGGGGGTGCCGGCCGCCAGGGTGAGCACTGAGACCGGGCCGTGTAAAGGTCGTTCGCAATTGGTCTTAAGTGCGATTAGACAATTTTATGCGTAAAAAGAATTTCATGTCCCAGTTTTCCTTAATTTTGGCGTTTAAAACGACTTTTCATCCTCCGCGTGCAGTGTTTAGTTAGTAGGGAGAGCGGCCCGAGGTTTAGTTTTTACCACAGTTTGTGTACAGAGAATGGTGTCACTTGGGGCGGTGACAGCCCAGGGTGTTTCGAAATCGAATCGCTTGAGTAAAGAAAATTTTGGCAAAAATTACACACGGTAATAAAATAGCATCCTTCCCCGCGGCTTGCAGGTGCTTTCAGGGTAATCGTGTCAATGGTGGGTCTGTACTTTTTTTTGCTTCGGGCGCATCTTCAGAAATCAGTGGCAGCGCTTCACCTTCTCGCCCTAAAAACGCTGTGTGCTGTGGAATTTGACTCGTGATTATCGTAGTCATAGTGAAAAATGCATTTCGAGAAGCGTGTAAGAAATTGCTTGGGGAGTCCACATTTTTTTCCTAGCATTTTTAATAGTTGGAACATGAAACCACTTAGATGTGAACTACTTAGAAGACAGATAGTTGCTTTTTCATGTTGACACTGGACGGTTAATTTAGCCATTGACAAAGAAAATAAAGCTTATCTGAAAATCAGGAATCGAGGGGAAAATGAAGTTAAACCAGACGTGTCCGTGTTTGTATTTTTCTTACAGAAACGTGCTGCATAGATACTATAGAAGAGTAATTGCTTTCAGTTACATACTACTTTGAATAATTTAATATAGTTTAATTACTGTCTTTTCAGTTTCGGAATTGCACATATATTTTAACTGTAAAAACCTTAGATACAGAAAAGAGATTACTGCTTTGCTTTTGATTGTCTTCTGATCATAAAAATAATACATTGCTTCAAAAGACATGAATCAAAAATGGACAAGGTAGAAAAGGGACAGCGACCAGGGTAGAAATCGTAGGTGAGGATCGTGATGCTTCACCCCAGTGGGAGTCAGGACCAAGGGAACAGATCGGCGGGGACAGTCGAGGCTCGCACACTGTCAGCCAGTTCGACCCGGTTGACATCTTGGCCACTACTTGAAATAACAGAGTTAAACCCATTCTTTGCAAGCACACATGGGACATTCGGCAGAAGTGACCCCGTGAGAGCCGTACGACAAGTCTCAGTAAACTCGAAAGCACTGAAATCATTCAGAGTATGTTCTCGGACCACAGTGGAATTAAATTAGAAATAAGTCATAAAATAAGTCATAATAAAAATATCTTACAGTTCCCATACATGTGGAAATTAAACAGCACATTCGTAAATAACCTGTGAGTCAAAGAAGAAATAGATATAGACACACAGATTTAAAACAAGAGAAAGATCATTGTGACTTTGAGAGGTAGAGATTTATTTGGGAAAAAAAGATGAACCATAAAATTGGACTTTTAAACATTAAAGCCTTTTGCTTATCGAAAAACACCAATTTTTTTTTTTTTTTTTTTTAAGACAAACCCTTTTGGTGAAAAAACTTACAAAACATACCTGACCAAAAAACTTGTATCTGGAACGTATAAAGATTTCTTTTAACTTAACAATAAGGAAACAACCCAGCAGAAAAATAGGCAAAAGATTTGAACAGAAGTTTCACAGAAGAAGGTATGCGAGTGACAAAGTACATGAAAAGATTCTTAATGTCATAGGTTATTAGGGAAATGACAACTAAGAGCACACTTACCCAGGACCCATTCACTAAAACGGCTAAACTGTGAAACGCTGACAATGCTGAGCTTTGGCAAGGAGGTAGAGCGACAGGAACCCTCACGCGCTGATGCCAAGGCCGTTGCTCGTGGGGACGCAAAACGGCGCAGCGGCTGGAAAACGGGTCCACCGTTTCTCAGAAAGTTCCTGAGGCACGGAGAGTTTCAAACGCGCTCCGAATCCCACACCTGGGACGTTGCAGAGCCGGACACGCCCGACGGGACACACAGCCGACGGGACGTGCACCCTCCCCAAGCTCAGGTTCCCGATCTGCAGAACAGGGGTGCGTCCCCTCCCGCAAGGTTGTAACTTTATCTATAACAACGGGGTGGGCTAGATTTAGCCCTCAGGCCAGTTTTCTGCCTCCTGTTGTCCTAAGTGACAGCTCAGATGGTCACTAGTGCTTGTCGATGCGACTTCAGGCATTCTGTCCTATAGCTTGAAAAATCAAGCCCGAATTCCTTAGCATAGCATCTGAGATCTGCTGTTACGTGGCCTTGATGTGACTGTGTTCCCTCGACAGCTCATCACGCATTCCTTATTTTGGCAAAGGGGACCACCCCCAGTTCCGGGGTGTGCCTGCTGCACCAGCACCTCTCGCGCTGCTTTTGATGGTTAAGGTGTAGAGTAAGCACTGTGTGTCCCTCCCTCCCTCCCTCCCTCCCTCCCTCCCGCCTTCCCTCCTTCCTTCCCTTTGTTCCATCCTTGGAAATTACACTCCATGCGGTATTTCGTGAAATAATTCTTTTTTAAACATCGACTGCAAGGTCTTGACAGCCTTCCCAGCACCCCGCTTTCTTACTCTCACCTAAGACATTTCAGTTTTAAGTGGTTCGCTCCTCATCGTTTGGAGAAAAAAAAGTGACGCAGTTCCTGGGTCCCAGAGCTATTCATTGTCACGGCGATGACCCCGAATGGTGGATCCTCTTTCTCAGAGGCGACCCTGTGGGAAGGCCGCTCAGGTCTGACGATTCTTACCAGATTCTTCGGGACCCGCCTTGACCTCCATGCTCTGGTGCGCTGTTCACCTGTCTTCTCTCGGCCTTTCAGATTTCTCGGGCTGGTGAGGGACCGTCCCCATGTGACCCAGCGTAGCTCCCTTAGGGCCTGGGGGGGTAGGCGCGCACTCTGGCTGAACTTCGTGGCCGCATCCCTTAGAGCCTTTGCAGATTTTCCTAGCAACAGCCTAGTTCCTTAAATCTT
>NW_011889193.1:13959-23996 GCF_000151845.1 Pteropus vampyrus
CCCATCCTCCCTCCCTCCCTCCCGCCTTCCCTCCTTCCTTCCCTTTCTTCCATCCTTGGAAATTACACTCCATGCGGTATTTCGTGAAATAATTCTTTTTTAAACATCGACTGCAAGGTCTTGACAGCCTTCCCAGCACCCCGCTTTCTTACTCTTACCTAAGACATTTCAGTTTTAAGTGGTTCGCTCCTCATCATTTGGAGAAAAAAAAGTGACGCAGTTCCTGGGTCCCAGAGCTATTCAGTGTCACGGCGATGACCCCGAATGGTGGAGCCTCTTTCTCAGAGGCGACCCTGTAGGAAGGCCGCTCAGGTCTGACGATTCTTACCAGATTCTTCGGGACCCGCCTTGACCTCCATGCTCTGGTGCCCTGTTCACCTGTCTTCTCTCCGCCTTTCAGATTTCTCGGGCTGGTGAGGGACCGTCCCCATGTGACCCAGCGTAGCTCCCTTAGGGCCTGGGGGGGTAGGCGCGCACTCTGGCTGAACTTCGTGGCCGCATCCCTTAGAGCCTTTGCAGATTTTCCTAGCAACAGCCTAGTTCCTTAAATCTTTTTCAGCGCTTTCTCTAGACCTGTGCTGGGAGCATCGAGACAAGCCACAGTCCCGAGCCTGGGCGGCCCTCACAGTCTAGTGCAGGCGGCAGCAGACTGTTTCCCTGAGGCCACATAGTAGTATTTTAGGCTCCGTGGACCACCTGGTCTCTGCTGCGGCTAGTCGCCTCTGCCGTGATAATTTGCAAAGAACCACGGGCAATAAGTAAATGATTGAACTTGGCTGTATTCCAGAAACAGGCGGTGGGCCAGATTCGGGCCGCAGGCTGCAGTGTGCCCGCCGCGGCCTGGTGGCATGGTGCCAAAGGGTTCCCGGAGCCACAGGTCATGAGGGTACCTTCCTCGAGTGTCAGTTTCACTCAGTTATCATGTGGACAAAATTAGGTCGTGTACTCAGTAAATATCAAAACATGCTTTTAATACGTAAGCGGCTGTTTATGGAATGGACTGTAAGATTAAACTCACCACTTAAGAGACGTCTTGTTCGTAGTGAGCTGCTTAGATCTGTGAGACCCACAAACTCCTCTGCCATTTGCCGGAAACATTTGAAGAGCACTGCCCGGCGGTGGAGCCGCCGAGGGCTTTGACTTTGGAGAGCGTCTGGAGCAGGGCGGGGAGACGGGTCACGGGCTGGCGTGGCAATCCCGGCACGTGACAAGGACCCTCGAACGTGGAGGCGATGGAGACGGCGAGGAACTTGGCTTGGCTGACGGTGCGAGGGGAACGGAGGAGACGAGTCAAGGACAGCCCCAGTTTCGCAGGGGAGACTGGTTCAAACGGTGTCGTTTAGTAAAGAGTAGACGCAGACGAGCAGCCGACACTGTCGCCGGGCGGAGGCTGCGGAGAGCCGCCTGGACCACGCGCCGGTCCGCCCGGCGCTGAGGCCACAGGACCGGGCGCCGTCCTGTCTTATCTACAGCGCGTGTAGACGTGATACCGAAGGACGGTCTGTAAAATTCTGCTCACAGCGGCGTTACAGGCGCCGACGCTGGTCAGACGGGCAGGGCAGGTGGTTGGCTACAGCATTCCGTAAACGCTGTGACGTCAGGTTAGGCCTCCAGCAGAAGACTGGAACAGAGAAGCAGGTAGCGCGGAGGACGGGCCAGGCAGAGAGCGGAGGCGCCTGCCCTGTGGGCGGACGGGACAGGTTTGGGGCAGATGCTGGCGGCGAAAGGCACCAGGGGTGAGGGTTTCGAGAACTTGACTTCTTGTTACGGACGCTCATGTCCCATTCAGCCTTTTCCTAAACCACTCGCTAGATAGGCTCGGACATCCTTAAAAACAAGCTGCGCTCGGGGCCAAAGTAAAGCCACGTGGTCCTGAATGACAGTCAGTCTGTGGGCATCACTTAGTAACTGCCCCTCTCCGTGTCTCATTGTTCTCCCCATCTTCACCCCCACGATCAGTCGGTTTGGTCAACAGATACTTGAGTCCCTGTGCTTGGCACAGATCAGGAGGATCTGGTTCATGCCCTGTGGGAAAATCTGGGGAAACCCAGAAAATAAATATACAAGGCTCTGTGTAGGTACGGGGATTTACAAATATTTAATCAGTTTTTCTAGGAACCGTGTGACAAGCAGAGAACATCGAGCTCATTCAGGGCGACAGAAGCAGGGCAGGGGTGATAGAGATGACACTGTGCAGAGCAGGCCCAGCGCCATTTCCTAAGACTAGAGCTGGTCCCTCCGTGGCGTCCCCCTGGGCGGGGCGTGGACGGCAGCTCGCACAGCCGAGCACTTCGAGCCGAGCCAGAGGGCTGTGTCTGTGGAGCGGAGAGAGTCGCCTTCCTGCGTAGCGTGCGGCCTTGTCGCAGGTCGGCGGCGAGATGCTCCGTGCAGGACCCGTGAGCTGGGGCCCCTGCCCTGACGGGGCTGCGCCTGGAACCCCTCGGTCACCGCACGGCGGCCCTCACAGGTGTTTGGTTACCTGCTGCGGAGGGTGTCACACTGTTCTCACGCAGCTCATCAGCGGGACTGATTTCTTGAGGGGGTTGATTTATACGTTTTACGCCAGTCTTATCAGCTGAGGAGTCCGTGTCTGTTAAGTCTTAAATCAAAATGAGCACTTTCGTGCGTGACAGGCGGCTCTGCCACGCCAAGGCTCCGGCTGAGCTTAAGCTTTGAAGGTCCACTCTTCAGCCCATTCGTTTTGAGTTTTTTTGTTTTTTTTTAATTAGCCGTTTGTTATGGTCGCTTTGGTTCTGCGTCAAGAAAATTGAAAACAAAACGCAAACGTGTCTCCTTTGCAGAGTGACCCCAGGGAGGAAAGAGCCAGCTGTTTGCCAGCGGCAGTGAGTAGACGGTGCCACTCGCGCCCACGCTGGAGCGGACGAGAGCGTGCAGTGGCCGCCGCGTCCTCGCTCACGAGCTCCAGTGGCTCCGTGTTACCCAGAAGGAAAGGTCTACGTTAGTCGTCCGGGAGCACGAGCCTCCAGGACCATCGTCACCCCCCTCGCCCCCACTCCGTGCACTCGGGGTCCCGCTGCCCCGCACACGCCCGCGCGCGTGGTCCTGCCGTTTCCTGCCTCCCGCTGTGACGCCGGCTCCTCCCGGGACACTCTCCCTCTTTGCCTGGCGGATCCGTGTCCTTCCTTCAGACCCGTCTCTCAGGAAGCTGACCCTGACCCCACCTTCTCCCACCATCCCCCACCGGCTCGCTCTGTGCAGCCACCCTGACCCTCCTTTGCCTCCGCCCTGCCGGGCGCGCTGTGCCTGGGATGCTCACGCCCTCGCCTCGTTCAGTGTGCTCAGAGGTCGCCTCCCCAGAGAGGTCTCCCGGACCGCCCCCCCATGAGTAGTTGCACCCCAGCATCACATTCCCATTCCCGGGGGTCCCCCACAGTGATTGTCTAACGTGCTGTGTGTGATTCTGGACACTGACTTAATTATTCTGTTTGTCTTTTCTCCTCCTGGCGTACGTGTCCCCTGAAGGTGGTCACTGTTCTGTCGTCATTGTGTCCCCAAGGTCCGGCGCAGCGCCTGACGCATAGTAGGTCTCAGAAAATTGTCGTCGAATGAGCGCATAGTGGATATCGTGGGGCTCATGTCGCCGCCGCCCCGTCACGTTCACAGTCTCCCTTTCACTTTAGCCCTCCCATCCTCCCCCGTCCCCCGCCTCCTGCAGGCTGCGCCCCGCGTGTGTCCGCAGCCCCTACCCCCGGCATTCAGCCATCGCCGGCAAGGGGCTGCGTGACGTGTGTGACGTTGAAATATTATCTTGCTGCTGTCACTGAAACTTGGCCTTTGCTAATCGGAACCCCATAGAGCACTGGCTGAGGCTTCCGAGCCCCCGGTCTCACGCACCCCCCTTCATCAGGATCCGAGCAGAGGCGTGGGGGTCGCGGTCTCTCGGAAGCAGGGCGCGGCCACGGGGCTGACGGGGTCTGTGGGTGTGTGCCCGCGCGTGCGCCGCGTGACACCTCTGGCCAGAGCAGGCGTCTCGAATGCCACTCTTCTGATTGATGATACCCGTTAGGCTGATTACCAGACTCTCCAGATTTCAGGGGAGTCAGGGGTGCCGGGCTGACCCTCCCGGAGTGGGGACTTGGATGCGAAGCCTTCAGCATTACCCAGGGGCTCGTGCAGCCCCAGCAGGTGCTGCCCGCCCCCGCCCAGGGTGAGCGTCAGGAGCCTCTTTCCCGTGCGCTCGGGTCTCTGACACAGACGAAGCCTTCGCCTTGCACTCTGCGAGGCGGTGGGCGTGACAGTTTAAATCACACCTCCCTTCCAGACTCGAGGCGAAACGGGTGTCATTTCGTGTCCGGTGCGTGCCTGCTCGGTGGCCCCCGGGAGGTTTGTGACCTTAAGCCGCCGGGCGTTTGACCTGTCGTCTCGTGATGCTGAGTCGCCAGCTCTGCGGGTGCCATGGCTGTGCGCGCCTGGACTGGCCAGTGTCTTCCCCTCGACGGGCCGGGATGAGACCGTGGAACGCCCTGGGTCCCGAGAGGCGGCTCTGTCTTCTTCTCCCAGTTGGAGTCCGGGTTTGCGGGTGAGCGGTGTGGACACAGCCCTGCTTAGAAGCCCGAGGGGCCCTGTGTGGGCTGGCGGGCCTGGGGCCGGTGACAGGTGACAGATCACGCCCCCCGGACGGACGGACCCCTGACTGGGGACGTCTGACCTCATCAGTTCTGCCCCGAAGGGAAGTGAGAGCAGGAGGCACGGTGACTGCGCTCTGGCCTACCTGGCCTGCTGGGGACACCGACCTGACCTGACGCTAAGCATGTTAGGCATGCGCCGAGGTGTCGTCCTGGCCAGACTTGGTGCCCGGTGAGGAAAGCGGTGTGTCCGGTGTCAGATTAGAACAGTCATCCGTCCTGGCTATTTGGGGAGTGACTTGGAGCAATGCTATTTATTATCTTTCCTTTTTTTCTTAGGTTTTCTACATTCCTATGACTCTGGTCACGTGAATCTTTTGGACTTTTTAAAACTTGAATTTATATCAACAATTCATAGAGTTATACTCTGCTTTCCTACACAGATGATAACTTATTGAAGTATTCTCCAGGAGCATAGTAAAAATGTTGGCATTGTCGTGTCACGTCCCAGGTCATTAGCTGAAGAGCTCTTACAGCTCGGCAGAGGATGAGCCACCCTCGGGGCTGCGAGTAAAGGGTGTGAACGGGGCAGTTAACCAGAGAAGATTAAATGCTGATAAAAGTGTGCAAAACGAGATACAATTAAAATGTTAATAATATAAATTTTTACCTATCAGATTGATCAGTTTCTAAAAGAATGAAGGTTAACAGCCAGGGTTGGCAGATGGATGGGAAGGCGTGTGTCTGCTGTGGTGTTGGTTGGCGGAAGCGTAAGCTAATATAACCATTCTGGAGGACGTGTGGCAATAAAAACAGTTTTAAGCCTTATAATTTCACTTGTAGGAATTTAATTTTAAGAAGGTGTCAAGGATATTTATAACGGTAGAGGTTCAGAACTGTTGATCACAATATTATAACGATATTATAACAGCAAAAGCTTTTTAAAATCTTCAAAGGAAAAACTCGAACCCCTTTTTAAGTTCTGTTCATAATGCGTTTATCATTTACACTTAGCCAAACGCATTTAGTAAAAAAATGAGTCGAAAATTATTTCTAAGGCGTCCGCCTTGGACTCTCGTTTAACTGCGTTCCCGTGATCAGGAGAGCGACAGAGCTTAATGAGCTCTCGCTCCGAATGCGTAGATTCCCTAAGAATCTGTCCGTCCTCCTCTACTGCCCTCCGGGGCAGTGTCGGGCAGCCACCGGCCCGGCCGCCCCACGAGGACGCCTCCCGTCTGCATCTCCAGCCAGGACCTGCCTCAGGGCTTCAGACCCGCGTTCCCGCTGCCCCCGCAGCCCGGGCCCGGACGGACGTCCAGCGTGGCTGACTCAGTGTGTCCCAGGGCGCACGCTCAGCCCTCCCGGCCGTGTGCCCGACCTCAGACAGCGGTCTGTTCCTGCCCCTGACACAAAGCCTCCGAGCCGCGTCCACTTCAGCCCCGTCCCTTGCTCTCTGTCCTTCCGCTCTCCTGGTCAGCACCGCCCCCCCCCCCCCCCCCCCCCCCCTGGTTCCGACTGTCCCATCTTGTCTTTGTCTGTTGCAGTTGTGTTCTGACTGGTCTCAGTGTCGGTTTCTTCCTGCCCCCTTCCCCAAAGCCATTGCTTTCCACCTGCCGCGTTCCTGACCGTGGCGCTCCCTACCCAGCAGTGGTGGCTCCCTCCGCCCGCAGAGTGACGGCCGTGCGTGCCGCGGTGGCCCCAGGTCCCTCGGCATGTGGCCCTCTTCGCAGTCCCTCCCCCTTCTCAGGAACTTTGCTCCAGCAAATCTGAATGGTCCTTGTCACCAAATATGATCTCGATTTTGCATTTAAAACTTCCCGTATGTGATTGACTGTCTGCAATGTCCCATTTTCCAAGTTTTACCTGTCTCTAAGAGTAGCTGAGGTCTTCCTTCCTCCACGAAGTCTGCCACGATCGGTCGTGTCGTATGCTCTCACGGTGCCTCCTTTCCGGCCTCGCCTTTCTCCCTGACGTTAGCCGTGTGCGTTCTGCCTGACCCTTGTCTGCGGAGAGGCCCTTGCTGCCCTGAGTGGCAGGGGCTTGACCGGGAGACACCGCCCGCCCTTGCTTCTACGGCCATGACTTTTTTCCAGGGCCAGTTTCAGTTTTCGCTGTGATACAGATTTGAAAAATTTACCTGTCGAAACATAAAGTCTGAGTTTATTTATGGGGAGATGTTACTTACGACATTAAAGTTGAGTAGCAAAAAGTCAAGAGATTTAAATTTTTAAATGCATGTCGTTACCCCCATTCAATGTGCTCATTAATGCGGTGAACAAAATTTATAACTTGTGACGGACAAAGGGGAGGAGTGTTCAGGGGCTGGGAGAATGGGGTGACAAAGTAGTAGCCGATGATGTCACAGGGATGGGGAGCACAGCTTAGGGAGCACAGCAGTGATGTACTGTCTAGGTGCAGGGTCGGGGTTGGGCAGGAGCAACTGGGGGATTCGTCCGATGAACCATAGAAATGTCTCACCGCTGTATACTTTGAAACTAATTGAAATAAATTAATTTAAAAAAAAAACTAGATGAAAAGATGCCAAGTCTTCCCGAAGCGATCTACAGATTCAGTGCAATTACAACCAAACGTCTTAATGGAGCTTTTGATAGAATTCGATAAGCTGATTCCAGTGTTTCTCAAAATTCGAATAGGATGAAAGGAGTAATCCTAGCAGGCATAAACATCCACCTTGAATCTAGGGTAATTAAAACATGGCACTGACACAGAAGAGACCAGCAAATCAGTGCAACAGAATAGAATCCAGGGGGAGAAACGACCATGAGGCGAAAATGTAGCGTACGATAAATACAGCGTTTACAGTCGGAGGAAGAGGGCGGAGTGATCAGTCGATGAGAGAGAAGGGACAGAGGACACCGCACGGGCCCTGGGAGTGAGGACATGCGTGGAGCATCTCCCCGGGGCAAGAAATCCCAGGACGGGGCGGAGGCGGGGCCACAGGGAGGGGCGGGGCAAGGGCGGAGCAAGCCCCGCCCCCGCCTGCTCCTGTGGAGTCTGGGCCTTTTCCTCAGGTGCTGTGCCCAGGTGCATTAAAGCAGCCTCACGTGTCCTCTGTGCTCTTTTATGCTTCCTTTAGTACATTTAGACCTTTAATCTATTTGGAATTTATACCCACTTAATATGTGAAGTAAGGGCACAGCTTTCATTTTTCCTAACTAAGTAGTCAGTTATCCCAACCCCATTAATTGAATCTTATTCCACTGATTTGAAATGCTGCTTTAAACGTTTTTATATAATGACTTTTCTGGGAAAGAACATGTATAACTTTCATCACGTTTTTAGCCGTGTCGTTTAGGGAATGAGATTTGCATAAACAAAGGTAGAACCGAAATGTGCAGTTTTAAAAATGAGACGATCCTCATGGGAAATGCCAACTTCTCTTAGTCCAGTTCTTTCGATGACCTATTTTCCCGCTTTTGGAGCTCGGTTTTTGTAAGCCCCAGAGGGAGGGCCGGTGGCGGGCGCGTGTCGCGTGTCCGGGGACAGGGGCGTGTTAGCAGGGGGTCGCGTAGGAGCTGTGTGGCCATTTCTTCTGGCCTCTTGTTCAGACTAAACACAGGCCCGACGGAGCCAGGCGCGAGCGGGCGTCAGGGGGTCCGGGCGGCCGTGGTCCCGGCCCGCTCTGCACTCGGCGTCTCTGTGACCTCGGACGAGTGTTGTCTTCTGCTCGTAGTGCAGCTTTCCCGGGTCTAAAACGGAGAGTGACCGCGCCGTGAAACCCGAACGGGGCCGGCGCCCGCGGGAGCCCAGCCGGGGGCGGGGGGGGGACCAGGTCTCTTGCCTTTGAATCAGTGTTTTAAAATAATTCAGTTCAAAAAGGAAAAAAAAATTTCAAAAGTTTCCTGGTTGCACTTCACATTGAATGCAAACCCTCCACGCCAGGAATAAATGTCTTCAGGCTCCAAAGAAGTATCGCCAACTTCTTCCTTCCTTTTATTCTCAGAGTAGAAAATGGTGCTTCTTATTTTAAGAACATCCTCAATCATGTATATTTTCATATCAAGAAGGAAAAAATAGCATTTAATTGTTTTGCTTCTGTTTAAATAGGCTTTTCCCAGCGGGGAGTCGAGTCTCTGAGGTCGTGTGGGGAGGGGGCAGACTGGAGTGAGCCTCGGGGCCGGGCACTGGGCGGCGTGGTCTCCTGTCCAGGCAGCCGTCCAGACTGACCTGCTGCCCTCCACGCCGGCCACACCTCCCGGCGTGTGTCCCCTCCGCCCTCAGGCCTCTGGGGGGCGGTTTAGTCTCCCTCGATGAACGTTGTTGGCACACTACCTCGCCGCGACATAGTGCGTCTCACGTGGGGGGCTTGTCCCTCGTGGGGGGCCGCAGGCCATTCGCGTCTGAGATGAGGGGACTGTGCTGGTCACCCTCTGTCATGGCCACTTGCGGTCGCAGCCGGGGCTTCCGACTGTCCTCGCGCGGTGCGTGGGCACGACCGGCCAGAGCCTCCGCTGCCGGGACGCGGGTCGCGTTTGTGGGCCCCGCGGCACACGTTGCCATCCGTGGGTCAGCGTTTCAGCCTGGGAACCAGAGCGGGAGGACGGCGACCCATCGGCCGCAGCAGCGAGCTTTGTCCCGTCCCTACCTCTAGATCCTGGACGAGGGAGCTGCCCGTGCCGTCCCCGCCCACGGATGGCAGGGGCTCCCCGTTGGCCCTTTTCACGGCCTGCTGCCCCCGCTTAGTTTCCAAGACCTCAGCCTATCTCTCCCAAAGTCACTTTACCGATAGAAACGCCTCGCTGTCCCTTAGCCGTTCCCTGCGTCTGTGATGCTCACGCCGTTTGCTTTTCCCGTCACCTCTCCACATCGCATCTGCCCTCCGGAGGTGAGCGGGCTCTTCCGTGCGGCTCAGCCTTGGCCCGCTGCCGCATCCCGCACAGCGGCGTTTTCCAGAACGGTTCTCCCGCCCACTGTTTGCACTGCTCAGCTTAGGGTGCTTCTGGGTGCGTGGCTCTTTGCCGGCGGCCTGCGGGCAGGTGTCGTGCCGACCTTTAGTGGCGTGATGTGGGCTCGTGCGCCATGAACACCTTTCCCGCCGCTGACGGCGCGAGGCAGGAAAAACCACACGCAGAGTGAGCTCCATAGTCGCCTGACCGAGAGATTAAGACAAAATTAGCTGAATTTACGAAAAATCTTGGAATAAAAGTACGTTAGAGTCTTCTGTATATCAATAACAAAACAGTAACATCAGCCTTTTCTACACAGACGTGTGTAAAATACACCAGGACAACAGAATTACCGAGTAAGAAGTAGAGCATGAGTATTAATTCAGAAGCGGAAAAGCTGTTACATTTTAGGAACTTTACATGTCGCTAACCCAGAGCATAGCCCAGGGGGACCTCATCTAAGCGACCATAAGGTGGACACGGGAGCTGCCGACTGCACGAGGCTGTGACATGTCTTTACCGGCTCTGAACCCCCAGCGGGAGG
>NW_011889193.1:24956-27510 GCF_000151845.1 Pteropus vampyrus
TGTGTGACACACGCGTTTGTTCACCCCACTGCACTCGGTTCCGTGACAGACGAAAGCAAGGGGCTGTGTTCTGCTCCTCATTTTCACTCGGGCCTTTCATGTGCTCAGGAGGTGTTGGTCAAATGGATGAGTGCGGTGGGGCGGGGCGGGGCAGGGTGGGGTGCAGGAGAGGCACAGTGAACTCTCCTGAGATGAGGTCGCTTTAGGGAAGAGTTCAGGCGATTTCATTTTCATTTTTCATTCTTTTCCGTGGATCAATGTACCGTGTGATTCACCGTAATTATCTCAGCGCACTGTTGAATTAGTGCCTTCTCGCGGTTTCCGCTGAGGGTGTGCTGCCTGTGCCTTCCCCTAGCAGCCGATGACAAAGAAGTCTCTGGGTTTATCTTCGATCGGGCATCAGACCCACCAGAGCCCCGCCCGTCTCCCGGCTCTTGCCAACGTCAGGCCGCAACAGTGGGGCATGCGTCGTCAGGAGCCAGGAGGCCGGCGCAGCGGTCAGGGGCTCTGCTCCGACTGAGCACCGCGGGTCCAGGCTGCCCACGGGACTGCGACTCTTCCTAATCGTGCAGGTTTAAAATGCCTTCTGGTCTCTTCGAGATGGAACACAGAGCGACTTATTCACCAGTCGGTCGAATATGAGTTTTTAAAGTTAGCAATTATCATTTATCTTAAGTAATTATGTAATTTAACTACCGTTTGATAACTTCATACTAATTCTTTGACATGGATACTTATTGGGACCCTGCGCCTCCTTGTTCTCATTTTCTTCATAATTCTTGAGATTTTTTAAAAATCACCCTTTTCCTTATTGGAGTCGGTTGTTACATACTGTGTCCTAGAACACGTAATTAGCTGCTTGTTACTTGGGGGGGCTCTCCCACCTCAGCAGCCTTCTGAGCCGCAGCTCGTCACGATCCGGGTGAAGAAGTGACTTTCCTTCTGGTGTGAAGGGGGGTTAGTCCCGTGCTGATTTGTCATTTACTGTTTTTTAAATCACAAACATTAGACGAGTTAATGTTGGGAGCTGACCGTCTAAGGTCTGCCCGTCTGAACCGGCACGGTCCAGAGCCGGTGTCGGATGCGTGTTTGACGGCAGCGTCGGTGCCTGGGGAGCTCGGGGGCGGATAAGGGTCGAGAAGGTCGGCCTGGCCTTCGGGCTTTTGAGCGGGGGCCCCGGGCTCGAGACGGTGCTGTCCACAGCCGCGGCGGGGTCACCTCTCCCCGCCTCCCCCGCCTGCAGGGCCTGCTCCGTGCGCTTCAAAGGCCCGTCGGGGCAGAGCGTCTTCGCCTCATGTGTCCGCGAAACGGGGTTCTTACCAGACGGATTCAGAGTGGTCAAGTTCAGCGCCTCCTAGAGCCCCCCTCTCTGTCCGTCCAGCACGTCTAAAACAGCGCTGTTGTTGTTGTTGCAGGCGATGGTTGCTTGTTACCCAGGCAACGGAACGGGGTATGTGCGTCACGTTGACAACCCGAACGGGGACGGAAGGTGTGTGACGTGCATTTACTACCTGAACGAAGGCTGGGACGCCAAGGTACGCCGCTTCCCCGGGCGCTCGCTTTCCCTCGCGGGGCGCGGGATCCACGCTCCCCGTAGCTGAGGCTGTTTCACGGACGGCGCAGTTCAAACCCCTCGAACTTGCATCGGTCACGGGGATTTCTTTGTAAAGTGCCACATGCTAATGTAGCTCAGAAGTAGATTCCCCGATTTTCAGACATTGAGGCGTTCATCCGAAATTTAACTTTTCCAAAAGGATCTCTCGTTAAAACACATTCCACAGTCTGTAAAACATACTTCTGTGAATGCTTGCTTTATAACGGCTTTTGCGGGAGATGACGTATACGTAATCGTGGTGGGTTATTTGCTCCTTACGCCTGCACTTCATCCCTTGCATTGCTGTGGAGACGTTCGCTGGCGTCGTCTGCTGGCTTGAATCCCAGAGGCGGGATCTCTTCTTTCCCTGATTATGGAAAAAAATATCAACACTGACAAACCCTATAAACCGATTAGAACGTACGATACGTTTAATCTCTCGTTATAAACGTATCCCCCTCTTATTAGCCTGAGTTTCACTTACGTTTAAATTATTTAAATTTTAGAGGTATGTCATGTATGATATTGTATTAGAAGTGGTATAAACTAAATTTTTGGTCGATTTTTTTAAAATCGTTTTACTTTTTTTTTGGAAGCAAAGTCTTCAGATAGTAAAGTGAACCCAGTGGATTTCCACAGAGTGAACACACCTGTGTAAGAAGGGTAGTTTTTAAAAATTAACCTTTTAAACGCGTTCTGCTCGCACACGCATATACACACAAACGGAAACCAAGGCTTAACTGTGCAAAACCTAGTTCTGTCCCAAAAGCACCCCCTAAAATTCAGGACAGGCTCACAGTGCTCCAGTGGCCTTTCTCCACCGTCCTGACTTAAGGGGTTCCTCTGTCCTAGTCCACGTGCAAGACGGAGGTAAGTCTTACTGCTCAGTGGAGTTTGAGGCATCACGTCAACGAGCATGGTTTTTTATAACTGTCAAACTTTGAAATAGAGGAGAAAAAA
>NW_011889193.1:28385-38279 GCF_000151845.1 Pteropus vampyrus
GGGGGGCGTTTTGCCTCACGTTAATCCTCCAGATCACAGATACCACAAGGACAACACCTGTGCGTCGTTCCCTGCTCTGCACCCAAGGGCCTCCACGGGGCCAGAATGGTGACAGTCAGGATTGGCCCGAGCTGCTGGGTCCATCTAATCCCACACGAAGGAGGATGGACATTGGGGTAAACAGTAATGATCCTTTATGGATGAAATCCAGTTTCACGAGCAGGCGGTCGTCAATGTGTGAGGCCCAGTCAGGAAAGGGAGACTTTAGTAAATAATGACCACAGTGGTGGTGATGCCGATGGTGACGGTGACATGATGATGATGGGTGGTGGTGATGATGATAGTGACAGTGACAGTCGTGATGGTGAAGATGATGGTGACGGTGGTGATGATGGTGATGGTGACAGTGACGATTGGTGGTGGCAGCAATGATAGTGACAGTGACAGTCGTGACGGTGATGATGGTGACGGTGATGGTGACGATTGGTGGTGGCGGTGAAGATAGTGACAGTGACAGTCGTGATGGTGGTGATGAGGATGGTGAGGGTCATGATGATGGTAAATGATATTTTCTACTAATACGTTGGATTCTTTAAGTAAGAGACATTGAATTTGGGATTGTCCTATCACCTGTTGAAAATGCGATAAGCTGCCGGACATCCCTAGCCGTTGGTATAGACCTACCCCAAACATTGCGGGTTTGGATACAGCCGACCGCAGTAAAGCAACTGTAGCAATAAAGCGAGTCATAGTTCTTTGGCTGGTGGACAGTTTGCCTTCGGTTTGTGAAAAAACGCATCTGCGAAGCACAAGAAAACGAAGTGTCTCTGTGGTTGAGGCAGGCGACTTAGGGACGCACATAAAGGGCAGGATAAGCAGGTCGTTAGCACATACAAATGAAGAACATAGTTTCTAAAACTTCCTAAAACTTTCAGGTGTCATTTCAAGACTTTTGAATTCAGATACTGTTCATGTTTCATCAAATGCTTGAAAAAATCAGTGTCAGTGCGTAAACTTGGAATCTCATCTCGCCCTCGGACCTCGTTAATTGAGATGCATTTGTGCCTAATCCAGTCAAGAATTTTGATTCGCTGAAATGGTGTCCCCCCCGCCCAGATTTAATTTTGTGCCATTCTTGGTGATACTTACATCTTTGGCTCTTTTCCTAGGTAAGTGGAGGTATACTTCGAATTTTTCCAGAAGGCAAAGCCCAGTTTGCTGACATTGAACCCAAATTTGATAGACTGCTGTTTTTCTGGTCTGACCGCCGCAACCCTCACGAAGTGCAGCCAGCATACGCTACCAGGTAGTGCTCCTCCTCGGACAGCGGTGGGACAGAGGGGACGGACAGGGTGGACGTGGCTTCCGACGAGCACCCTCTTGCCCTTCCGTGCCCTGCCCCGTCCCGCGTCGGCCCGGCCCTGGGGCTTTCCAGCCCCACCCCCTCATCTCCCGCGGCTCTTAACCTCTCTCCCTTCTGCGACTTTGTGAGACTGCGGTTGCCCCTCGACCGGTGCGGGGGTCAGGGCCCCGGCCCTCCACGCAGAACCTTCGAGTCCCCACAAAACGTAACCACTAACAGCCGGCTGTTGACCAGAAGCCTCACCGACGACAGAAGCCGTCGGTGAACACCTGCTCCGTGTGTCACGTGTGTCACGTGTGTCACGTGTGTCACGTGCTGTTCTGACAGTCGAGTAAGCTAGAGGCAAAGCGTTGAAATGCACTGACGGCGTTTGTTGAAAACGCCGCGTGGAAGTGGCGCCGGGCGGTTCAGGCCTGCGCTGCTCGGGGCAGCCGCACTCGCGTGCACTGGAACCGTCGAGATAGCGGAGCGGGGGGGGGGGCAGCTTTCTAAGAGGCTTCGGTGAAGGTGGGGACGAGGTGGAGAAGGGTACAGAGCAGAGGGACGAGAGGTGACCGGAGAGTGGGGATGAGGACGAGTGGAGGAAGAGGCGAGAGCCGCCCCGTGTGGGAGCGAGTGGCAGAGAAGTGGCCTTTTGACCTTCTGGCTTTAGCAGCAGGTGTCGCCTTTGCCACGTCACACTGTTTCTCCTACGAAGTTTAGGGTCCAAAACTTGCTATGTTTAATGTCGTCTTTAAGTTCTTTTTACGATTTACCACGGCTCGGTTAAAACGTTAAGACCCTTAAGATGGAAGGTGTCAACAGGCGTTATTATAAAAATAAATAATTGTAGAAAAATAATACCTACTTTTCACTGCAGAAAGGACTTTGAACTTCGTGACAGCGAATTACTAGCGTGCATTCACTTAGGCCTGCTGGGGGGAGGAAGGGCACCCCCGATGTTCAGGGGGCGGCGGCTTTGAGCAGCGACGTCGAGAGACAGGCCGGCCTTGGCCGAAGCTCGCATTCTGAAGACGTGGCCGTGGCCGCTCCGTTTCTCGCTTCCTTCTGAGCCTCGTTGCTCTCGGCCCTGATGCCTGGAGAGCGGGTTGAGCCGTTCGCGGGCAGAGACGAGGCGGCGAGGCTGGGACCCGGGATTGTGGCGCGCACAGTGCAGCGCCCCAGCGCCCCGCCCGCGACGCCGCTTCTGGGACCTTCCGTTCTAGGGAGCCCCGAGTGTGGTCTGATGTACCCTTTCCAGGCGAAGGGGCAGCAGTCGTTTTTCGGGGTTTTCGGTCGTGAATGAATGCGCAGGGCGTAGGGAGCGTGAGCCAGGCGTGTCGGAGGACGAGGACGGCGCGTGCCCTGGGGTGGCAGGTGGGTCGCGGTGGAGGGGGCCGGAGGACAAGCGAGGCTGATGGGAGGGGCAGCGGGGCAGGGGATCGGAGAACGTCCCTTGGGTCCGTGGGGGACAGCGGGAAACAGAGCGACATGGCACTGTGCAGCTGGCTTCTGGTCGTGACTCAGGCCTCCAGAGGGAGAGCCCCAATCACCAGGGAACTGAAAGTTTGGGGCGAAGGAAGTATAAAGTTGTACATCTGTGCACCTCGCCTGTCACCAAGGCCACTGTGGCAATAAAGGAGCCCGGACAGTAAGAAAGGGGCGGGGCCCACAGAGAGCAGCCGGGGGTCGGGATGGGGCCGGGTGATGCGTGGTCCCGGTGTCCCCGGCGCCCAGACTCCACGTCCAGTGTTTACACGGTCACCGGCTCATCATGTGGTCGGCGTCGCTGTCCCCAGCGAACGCTGGCCAGGGCCTGCAGGGCGCTCGGACGGCCTCGTCCGCCGCGGAGCTGATCCCGCGTGTTCTGCTTCCTCTTCCTCTGCTGCCTGCGCGTCTCCCTCCTGGTCGGTCCCCAAAAGCGCAGCCGTGCGCTTCGGAGCATCTAACAACCTGGACCGTCCTCGTTTGTTTGTGGAATGAGACGTTCCAAATAAGCTTTTAGAAAAACGTTTCGCTAAACTTGATGTCAAAGCATAGTATAGTCGCTTTGATAAAAATCCTAAAAAATTCTCAGCATCGTGTATATCTTTCTCGGTGACTCAAGTCGTGAGGTCGTGAACACCCATCGCGATTTTCGGCCGCGGTGCGGCGCTGTCCTCGGAAGCCGTGACTGTCGCCCTCCCTGACGGGCCCCGGGCCTCGACCCCGTCCTGGGCCCTTCGCTTCCTGTGGAGGCTGCGCCGTGGCCGGGTGCCCTTCCCCGACGGCCGTCCCTTCACCTTCTTACTGTCTGTCCCTGGTGCGCTGTGGCCTGGCAAAGCGCGTGACGCAGCAGGTCGCGTGAGCGCCGAGCGAGTCATCCAGACGCGCCCGGTGCAGCCGCGCCCGGCCCCGCGCCCTGCCCGTTCGCCCTCTGACGACGCTGCGGGCGGGACGGTATTTTGACGGGACGCGTGTCGCAGACCGCTGCCGCCGGATACCGCGTTGTCCGCCGCGTGACCGTTCTCACCCTCTTCTGAATTCTCTTCTAGGTACGCGATAACTGTTTGGTATTTTGATGCAGATGAGAGAGCGCGAGCTAAAGTGAAATATCTCACAGGTAAACGCCACTGGGCCGGGGTCGCGGGGGCCGCGGAGGCTGCGCCTCGTTTCTGTCCCGCCCCTAGTTCCCGCGTTTGAGAGGCCGCCGTCCAGTCATCCTCGTCCTCGGCTGTACCCAGCCAAGTGCCCAAAGTTGGGGAGCGGTAGAGGAGAACCTGAGAGGTTCTCACACAGCAGCCGAGGTTTCATCCGTGACCACCCTTTCCCGTCACAGGCGGCCGCGCCCTTGGGGGCCGCCACCTTCTTCCTCTCGTCCCCTGAGGAGGAAGTTAGTACCATTTCCTTTGAAGCCTGCGTGCTACGAAGGACACTCCGCCTGCCGGCCCCCACTTTGATCGTGGACGCGGAGAAAACCGATTCAAAGGAGACGAAACGTCCAGATCAGTGACTCAGACAAGCGTGTGGAGCCGGCATCGGCCGCTGGCGCCACTAGGTCACACCCTGTCCCGAACCTGCGGGCGCTCAGGGTGCCGGCCCCACGCCCCCCGGGCTGTCTCTCGGGGCTCAGCTTCCCGCCCCTGTCGCCGACACCCGCACGTTCACGTTGCGCATCAGCCGGCCGCACGTGACGAGCCGCCGGCTCCCACGCCAGCCTTCTGTAAAACTGTGTAAATTGGACGTTCGTGTTTTCTCTGTGTATTTTTAAAGTCGTTACTGGTGGCAGAAGCCTAGTCGTGGGCTTTTACCAAACACACTACCGTTTCACAGCGGTTTAAGTCGCTTTTAAAGTAGAGAGACAAACCGCTGTCTCTGTAGAGCCTGGTTTTGCCCCCGAAGGTTCCCCAGTCGAGAGCAGCGTGTCGCCCCGGGCAGTGCCGAGGCCAGCGTCCGGAATGCCGGCGTGACCGCGGCCGGGCGACGTGTGTTCGCAAGGCCGGAGCCTCGTGCACACCGTCGGGGCCTCGGCGGGAAGCGGTGGCAAGTTCTCCGGCGCCGAATGAGTGAATGAACGTTGTTTTCTGTCTCTGCTTCACCTTGCAGGCGAGAAGGGCGTGAGGGTCGAGCTGAATAAACCTTCGGATGCGATCGGCAAAGACGTCTGATAAAGAGACCTTGACCCAGCGATGCCCCACTTCGCCTACGGCGATCGCCGACACTGTCCTTAACTCGTGGCTGCAAATAAACGGGACAACCCGTTGGCATTCGAATAAGGAAAAAGAAACAAGTTTTTTGTGTTGCATCAGGAAGGAGATTGTGACTGTGTGGCTTTCACTGCATGACCGACTCCAAACCCGCGGTCGCTCATGGGAAGCATATAAGCTATCAACTGAAAGTGGTATTTACATCTGGACATTGGAAAAAAGTGCCCTGGGTAGAATTTTTTCATTCTTATATTTTGTCAGATCTGTCATCTAGCTGAGTTCATTTCATCTCTCCCTTTTTTATATAGTCAAGTTCGAATTTGAAGTAATTTTTGTATGATCAGGTACAATTTATCAAAACTGAATTGAGAAAAAAATTACTCAAGTATTATTCCCCAAAATAGCATCAATCTATTTTTGTAAACCTCTTCGTACTATTAAATTTCACCCTAAAAGACCTTTTGTAATGATCGTTGCCAGTGACTGATGCCTGCTTTAATTTTCTTTTTATTTAAAACGAGGGCACTTTACCTGCCAGCAGGAAGACCAGACCGTCGCGGTCCTGTGTCATGCCGATTCGAACTCTGAAAGATCGCTGCTGTCGCTGTCTTGACATCGTTAATAATGAAGCATAACAGTAAAATCACCACCGTTCTACTACCAGTAACTTTCAGTTCATGTTTTACGAGCAAAAACAGTAAGACGGTTTCGGCCGAAGTTTCTCAAAGAGCCACAGCGACCGGCACTGGGTGAACTTGCGGGTCGTCGGCACGGGGGTCCCGGGGTGCAGGGCCCTCCGCCGCCACGCGCGCCCGGTCCTCACACTCACCCCTTTGCTTCCCGTCTGGCTGCTGGCACTTCCGGTTTTGCTCTTAGGTTTTCCCGCCCCTGGACCCCTCCGGTCCCAGGGACGGCATTGGGGAGCGGTGCAGGACTCGCCCCGGCACCGGGAGACATGCGTTCAGCTTAGGAAAAAAAAAACGAAAGAAGCAAAAAATAAGATAATTTTATTTTTACGTATTAGGAGTTTTCTTTCTTACTTTCCAGAAAAGGAGGGACTGTTGCAGACTCACACGGCCTCCCAGACTCCGTTCCCTGGAGTGCCAGCCGGGCCGGGCGTCGTGGACTGCGGGTCCCCGGGGCGCGCGCGGCGGTGTGAGGCCTCGCCCGCCACAGCTTCCCGTCTCCGCCCTTGATCTTTGCCAAAACGACGTGAGCGCACAGAGGTTTTTCTGTGTGTCTCACCGTGGGACCGTTTTCGCACTTGCAGAGTTCGTGTTCAGTTAGAGACCTTTTCCGTGGACAGCTCAGTGATCGTTATTAAAAGATGGCCACGTTCGTGTAAAACACGACCCCCAGCCAGTGGCCCTGACGGCGGGGACGCGCGGGCCGGGATCAGACGCGCAGCGCCGCGGTCTCGCGTGGGACCCGGGGACACCACCGTCCTTTACTCTCGCTTTTCCTGGGCGTTCAGCCTCGTCCCGGATGATACGACGCGACGTCTCTGCAGCCTGTGTCGCCACCAGCCCGGCCTGGGAGCACGAGCCGCCTCGCCGTCCGGTCCGCCCTGCGGCGCGGCCACTTTAGACACCGGCGGAAACTGTTGCGTGGCTGGGAGGCTGGCCTCGTCGCGGGGTGCAGAGGCAGCCGTTTAACCCGGGAGCCCGTGTCCGTCACCCGAGCAGTGCCGCTCCCCCGTCTGGGGCTGTCCTGGCGAACAGGTCCTGCGTTTTGTGTTTCTTGGGAAAGTCTGTGTAACGTCTTGGAGATCATTGTGAAAAGGGTCGCGAAATCAGATCGCCCCCTCTTCCGCGTCCGCTCACAACCTGTTCATTTCACGTTGGTGCCACCGGTACCTTGTCACCAAGCAGGACTCTGTTCAACACAAAATTTGAAATTATTTGTGGCCTAAATGCGTTTAATCCTGGTTAAAGATAAAGCTTCTAATGCTGTCTTTATTCAACACATTAACCAGCTGTACAGTACAGACCTTTATCAACAGCAGGCAACGAGTTTCGGGGTGCGCGTCCGGACAGGCTGGAAGGTCGTGTCATGTTCCGTCATGAGCGCTCCACCTGCTTGTAAAGCTAATCTCATTAAAACGATGCATAAACGTCCTTGGAAAGCGATGGTGGTTATTTCCAGCTGCCTTTGTTCGTCCGCGACCACGTGCCGACTCCCCACGGGCCCTTCCGTCAGACACCGAGCCCCCCCCACGCGTGTCCGGCTCGCCCCAGGACGTTCGGCTCGCGTTTATAAATGGCTCCAAGGGCGAGAGCAGGGAACATCGGGCCTGGCTGTGCGCGGGGCACCCGAGGGCGACACCGTGGGCTCAGGGGTCCTGCACTTGGCTTCTGTCCCTTTTCACAGGGTTTTAAACATCGCTCAAACACACTTGCTCTTGAGTGTGTCGATGTCACCCTTCTGCAGAAAGGGGTGTTCAGTGCTCACCCATAGTGCCGTGGCCGTCCTGTCCTGTGTGCGAGAGAGGCCGGTTTGTGTTACAGTGTGGGAGCGATGCACGTGTTCATCTATCTCTTACTTCGACATGTTTTAACGTCCACAGCAGCCGGTCTTCCCAGGCGGTCTCCCATCCGAGGACGAGCCCGGCCCGACCCTGCTTAGCTTCCGAGATCAGATGCGATCAGGTGCGTTCAGTTAACTCTCTCTCTGTGGCATCTTCGTTATTTCCCAGCCTGTCTGGGGCCGTTTGGAAAATTGCACCGCGATCTAGCCAGGTGGATTGACGGAGAGGGCAGGTGAGTCAGAGACAGAGAGTGACTAAGTTGGGTACCGTAGGGCAAAGCACGACAGACTCGACAAATCTGTTTAGTTCTGGCTCAGCTGCCTAATCGTGCGACCTTCGGAGCGTTTCTCGTCTGAAAACGAGCGCAGTGGCCCCAGACAGAGTCGCATGAGGCCTAATGAAGTCCAGCTGTCCCGGGGCGCACACGGCCCCGGAACGGGAGCCACGTTTCGGCCGTGACCGCGGCGGTGACACGTCTGTACCCCATACGTAATGACGTGGTGGCACATTGGGTGGTTTCCAGTGGTTCGTAAACGCCCGTCTCCGGACATCCGAGCTCAGGGAGGCATTCCCCAGACCCTGCTTTTCAGAATCACCGGCAAGTGAGCGTCACCGGAAACGTGGCGGTGCTCAAGGCCGCGTAGCAGGGACCGATGGCACGTGGAAGGGGCACGGCCTCGGCCGCGAAGACCGTAAGTAGCAGACACACTTAACCATAGAATAAAAGCCACTGCACGAGAAAGAGGCGGAGCGCGAAAGCTCGAGGCGCCACGGGCCTGTCCCACGGGGGATGTTTTAACTCCAAACAAAGGCCCGCGAGGGTGGCGGACAACGTCTCCTCTCATCGAGAAGTCGGGCGGCGGGAGCAGAACTCGGGCTTCCCTTTTCTGAGTTTTTGCGAGGCCGAGTTAGACGTGCACGTGCAGCGAAGCCGTCTCGTTCGACGAGGGCGTTGGGAAAGCTGCCCGTCGCGTTCTTCCCCAGACGGATTTTAACTTCGCAGTTCTTTCCCCAGTCGGTTCTAAGGAGCAGCCGCGCGGCTCTGCCTCGATGCTTCGGTGTTGGGCACCACTCGGAGTTGCCCGCGTGGGAGTCGAGGAGAGCGCAGGGGTCCCCGCTGTCCCCCGTCCGTCCCAGACACGGCGCAGCGCGCATCCGCGGCCGCAGCTCAGGCCAGGCCGGCGTGGCTCGCGGCTGCCGTGTTCTTTAGTTCCCGCTTTTTCTCAACGCCTTTCATTCTATTTTTCAGTCGAATCTATTCTTCCTTGGACACCTTATAGTTTAATCTTCATTTGCGATCGTTTCGTCATTTTCAATTTCTTTACTACGTTATAGCAACTCGTTTCACAGCTTTTTGAGTTTTTGGTCCATTTTTGTTGTTGTTCTGAGACTGAATTTCTGTTTTAGGTGTTAAGTCTTAGTTTTGCAGTCCTGTTTAAAGACATTTCATTCGGCCTGGATATTTTTCCAGTTCTCTTCTGCCTCATTGCTGGAGAATTTTCGGGAGCTGTAACTGACTCTTTGCCGTCTTCCGATCGTAGTGTTCGCAGACATTGTCTTCCTTTTTCTGCTCACTCGGAAGGTAGCACTGACTTGCACAGTGGGTCCTAAGCAGGCAGGGACGAGGCTTGTGTGGCTTCTGGGTTTCTGACTCGAGTGTCCTCTTCGGTCGGGACAGTGAAACGCCGTGCATCTCGGAGAGGAGGTGGGAGGGGCTGGGGTCTCCTCCGAGTCAGTAGGTTTTTCCCTTTAAGACCCCTGCTTCCTTCCCCTGACCATCAAGCCTCGAAGAGTCATCTTCCCCTCCCCCCAAGGGCCCCCGCCGAGCTCGTGAGCCTTCCGGCGCCCTCCTCTTGATGTCGGGGGGCCAAGCCCCGGCACAGTGGGGTCAGGTGCATCGCGTCCTCCCCTCGCGGGGCCGCTGCGTCCCCGCGCACCGCTGCGGGCGGCCCCGCTACCCGAGTCCCTTCCCAAGCTCCCGCCCGACTCTGCCCTCGCACGCTCGGTCTCTTCCGGATGCGTTTACGGTGACGCTGCGGGTACGCGTGACAGGTACCCACACCCGGTCTGTATGGCGTTGGGGAGATGATGAGAGAGATTCGGGTTGAGGCAGCTGCCAATATTTACTGGAAAACCGGAAGCCCAAGTACCTCCCCTTAAACATGAACCCGCAAGCGAGAACTGCCAAGACAGGTAAGAAAAACTGACGTGAAAGACAAGAATTAGAACGAATAGAGGAAAAGCTCAAATACCGTGTCCGTTAAATCAAACGAGTTGTTGTAAATTTTACAAAAATTTTAGAGTGAACGAGCTCTTGAAAAGGAACGTCAAACCCTTGC
>NW_011889193.1:39079-54515 GCF_000151845.1 Pteropus vampyrus
TAAGACCCCTGCTTCCTTCCCCTGACCATCAAGCCTTGAAGAGTCATCTTCCCCTCCCCCCCGAAGGGCCCCCGCCGAGCTCGTGAGCCTTCCGGCGCCCTCCTCTTGATGTCGGGGGGCCAAGCCCCGGCACAGTGGGGTCAGGTGCATCGCGTCCTCCCTTCGCGGGGCCGCTGCGTCCCCGTGCACCGCTGCGGGCGGCCCCGCTACCCGAGTCCCTTCCCAAGCTCCCGCCCGACTCTGCCCTCGCACACTCGGTCTCTTCCGGATGCGTTTACGGTGACGCTGCGGGTACGCGTGACAGGTACCCACACCTGGTCTGTATGGCGTTGGGGAGATGATGAGAGAGATTCGGGTTGAGGCAGCTGCCAATATTTACTGGCAAACCGGAAACCCAAGTACCTCCCCTTAAACATGAACCCGCAAGCGAGAACTGCCGAGACAGGTAAGAAAAACTGACGTGAAAGACAAGAATTAGAACGAATAGAAGGAAAGGTCAAATACCGTGTCCGTTAAATCAAACGAGTTGTTGTAAATTTTACAAAAATTTTAGAGTGAACGAGCTCTTGAAAAGGAACGTCAAACCCTTGCCAGGATGGGGAACCAGGTGTCTCCAAAATCCAGAAGCGCCGCACGGTCGTTCAGAGAGAAGCGAAGGCTCCAGGCAGCGGACGCGGCGGCTGCACGATGGGGTTTCCAGGGAGCGGGGCACGGAGGCCAGAAGCGATGAACGTAATTACGACGTCCCCACACGCAGGGCACGAACTTACAGCCAGGCACACGCTAAAGCACGCCGTGCACCCCCCGAGCCCTGGGGACCAATAACCCTGGGAGCTTCAAGAGGAAAAGCGGCTTCCACGTCGGGAACTAGGCATGGGAATGGCTTCGGCTTTTTGAGCGTCCAGTCTGGGAGCCAGGGAGCCGATGCCGTCAAAATCCGAAGGAAAATCACCTCCGAACTAGAATTCTAAGCTCAGGCACGTCACCAACGGAGAGTGAGGACACTGGCCTCGCGACACTTCCCAGCGACATGCCCGTTCCCAGGATGCGCCGAAGGACACGCTTCGCCAGAGGAGGAAGCATGGGAGCCAGAGCCGGACCAGCGTGGAGGGCGAGGGGTCCCCGGGACAGTGAGGCGGGGGTCTGGGGAGCTGAGAAGCCACAGGGAAAGCGTGATCACGACGGGCCACTAAGCGTTCAAAACAGACACACGCGTGCTCCCAAAATGAAGGCGCACAGCGACGAGGACGGCGACCGACCGACAGCGACACGGTGACCGCAGACGTCACGTCCGGAGCTGGAGCCGGAGCCGTCCGCAGACCCTGTGGAGGCGGCTGTTTGAGCAGCTGAACGAGTAAGTGCATCTGTGTGAGTGAGTTCTTGGGAACCATTTGCGTGTGTGTGTGCACGCTGATTGTATTTACCTGCTGCTTTAGGTGTGTACGGATACAGAGAGCCCTCCCTGTGAGGGATCTTCTGTAAAACAACAATTCTTCGATGTGGTTTCTTTGACGTAGATGCAGATTTCACACACTGCTGGCCGTTGAACAGCGGGGGGCTTAGGGCCCCGACCCCCCGCGCAGTCAAAAACGATGGTAACTTTTGACTCCCCGAAAACTACTACTAGCCCTTTGACTGGAAGTCTCACCAAGGACAGAAAGTTAACACGTATTTCGTATGTTGTGTGGGTTATAGAGTGTATTCCTACACTAAAGTAAGCTACAGAAAAGAAAACCTGATTAAGAGAATCATAAGGAAAACAGTTACAGTACCTATTGAGAAAAACCCACGTGTAAGTTCAAAGCCATGTCCGAGGGTCAGCTGTGTTTAGTTTGCACGAAACGCGTCAGACCTGGATGGTTTGTGTCCCGGGGGTGGCCGTGCTTGACAACACACAGGCTCGGAGCCTTCAGGAGCCTGGAGAAGGGTCAGCGTTTGTTGTGGTGTTTCCGCAAAAGCATGTGACAGTGGCCCTGGGGAAGTGCCCAGCCGCGTCCCCACCGACAGGCAGAATCCTAGAGGCTGCCCTGGTTCTGTGGGACCCAGGTGTGGGGTGGGGGACGTCCCGTGGGCCCGAGGGGTCGCAGTGCCTGCCACCAGCACCGGGCCCAGGTGGCCACGCGGGAGGAGCTCAGTGTGGGCGCTGGCTTCTTTCCTGCCTGAGCCTGGTGTCGCCTCAGTGTTCAGAGTGGAAGGTCAATAAAAACAAGTGGAGGTGAGGGTGCCCCGAGGTCAGGCCGTTTGTCCGAAGCATGTGCTCTCAGCCCGGCGTCCCCCCTCCCAGGACCTGGCCGTAGACCGTGCTCCCGTCTGAACCTGCACAGCAGCTCCCCTGGCAGTTGTTGGCAAGTGGCCCTTGCCCTTTGCCGGCGAGTTTTCAGAGACATTTACCTGACCAAGAGCGCCACCTGGTGCCCAGTAAGCGTCGGCACAGCTCACGGGCGGGTTTAGCGCCAGCACAGAGAGGGACAGGGGCACCTTCCTGCATCGCAGGGCACAGCGTGGGAAACTGATGAGGATGTGGGTCCAGAGCCCCGCAAGATCGGGCCCTCCTGGTCATTTCAGAGCACGTGTGTCAAGGGCTTCGGACACCCTGGCGGGATGTCAGAAATAGTGAAAACCTGAGCTCGTCTCCACGCTGCAGCCTGTTGTTAATTTCGGCTCCCCGGGCGGTTAAATCTGGAATAATCGTGTATTTGGCTTGGTGGACACACTGCTAGTCAACAGCAACTACAAATTGCTAAAAAGGCAGCAACAGCCTCAAGGACAAACACGGAGACAACGGGAAACTCGCCCGTCGATAGAGAGCTGGGAACAGCTGGGCGTTGGCGAGATGCTCCCGTCCGCGTGGGCCGCGGCCAGGTCCAGCCGGCAGCAGCCCCGCTGGAGGCCTCAGCAGCTGCTTCTCACGTTCTCATTTACTTGAAGATCCTATCGGCTTTGCAAAAAAGTCAGAGCTTTGGGACAGTGGGAGAGCGTAAGTTTTTTGTCCTATTTTATCTCCCACCGTAGACTTTCTAGTTAGGACACACATTTATATTTCTACAAAAGCAAGAAAAACTTGCTAGAGTTTTGTTAGATAACGTAGTTATACTTGGACTTTATAACGTAAAGTCCACTCCCCAAATGAAGGGTGATAGCAGCTTATAGGTTGACCCAGAATCACCAGCTGCCATTAGGGTAGGAAGTTTGCTTTCAAAGGGAGAAACTTAGAACGGAAAACTTATTTGATATGAGACAGTGAAGGACTCAGATTTGGAAGAAACAGATTTCTTAGGGCGCAAGTTTTCTCCAGTCTTTAACACGGGTTGAAGTGAGGGTTTAAATTCCCAGTTTAGCTTCCGTTTCCTTGACGGCTAACATTTCCGTCATCACTTACCCGACAGACTCTTTCGATGTGACACCTCCTTTCCCAGCAGGTCCTGTCACCCTTCCCGCATCCATGGTGCCCCCCGCGAACCCATGAAAACAGTTCTCTGATGTTCTGTACGGGCTGGCAAACCCGTCCATTCCCCAGGGCACCAGGCCCGGCTGGATCGACAGTGTTGTCGGGGGCCACACTAACTGGACATAAAGATGAGGCTCTGCCCTTGACGTTCTGCGTGGCTAGCTCTGTCCCGTCTACCCTCTCTGGCCAGCTGTCCTCCCAGGGGGTTGCGTGTCTGTCCACGCCTCTTCTGTGCTTCTCCTGGTCGCAAGACCCTTCCCACCTTCTCACCAGACTGACTTGACTCGTCCCAGAGCAGCTCAGATGTCCCCTTCCCCAGGAAACATACCTAAGGCCCTCGGCTGTGCTGTCCCTTAGTTCCCGCAGCGTCAGCCGAAGCCTGTCACAGCATTTACCGTGTGGAAATGCATCTGGTTTTGTCTCTCCCCGCCTCCCCCAACCAGGCTGTAACGCTCCTGAGGACGTGTCTTACTTCAGAGCCCTAGAACCTTGTACCAGGTGGGCTCAAAAAATGTTCAACTGCACATAACTTAGGAGACTGAATTAAAGATTTTCTATGAAAATATAACTGCACACGTTATAACACAATACACACATTTTAAATCATTTATATTTATTAAATATTACTTTTCAACTTCATACTTAAGAAATAGCAAAACTGTGAACAGTCTACCAGACAGGCTAAAAAGACAAGGGCTGAGAACAGTGTTAACAGGTGAACGACTAGAACTCTCATCCGCTGCTCGTAGGAGCGTCAACTGCGATATGCACCAACGCTAACCGTGAACATAGCCCGTGACCCAGCAATCGGACCCTGAGCGCCCGCCACGAGATGACAATGACATTCTTAGTGGCACTATTCGTAACAGCCAGCCCTGACTGGAAATGACGCCTGTTAATATTAGAATGGACATGTAAACTTTGGCATAGTCACACAAACGCTACAGAATCCGCCACACGTACCAACAAAGATACCGCACCGTGAGTTCAAGAACGAGGCGAGCTAGCGCTAGCCTGCGCGGCAGAGGTGCCGATGGCGGCTGCCCTCGGGCTGCGGGAGTCGGCTGGGAAGACGCAGCCACGAGGACGCCCTCTAGTGACGGCAGCCAAGCACGGTGCGAGGCCACCGGCCGCACGCCTAGGACCCTACGCCTCATGCGCATACAAGTCACGTGGCACGAAGCTGAGGAGAAAGACGGCGGGGCCTGCGGTCTTGGGAGCGTGCGGCACCCTGAGGCGGCCCTGAGACAGCAGGGGAGAATCCGTGCCCCCGTCGCGACACGACTTTTTATTTTTAAATGCACAAGTGGTATTCCCTGTCGTAATGGTTTCAGCTTTGGCTTAAGGTTCGTAATGCTGTTTCTAGATAACGTTCCACTGCGAAACAGCACGCAACTTTGCTGTCCTATGTACCAGTTACTTAGCACCGAGTTTTAGCCACTCGCTGTGTTAAAGTCTGAGAAAATAACTCTGGCTCACAGAATTATAGTGGCTGTTTGTTACTAGTAATATTCAAAAATAAATCTGTTTTACTATACTCTTTATCTATTTTAACCTAAAATCTGCCACCAAGGTGAAACAGACATAAAATTCTTTAAAATGCATAAAACTCATTTCCTGTTAAGATTTCGAGAAAAAAAATTTAAAGATTTAGGAAAGTATTTTGAGTAAAACAACTAACATACTTCATACTCTAGGTTTTCATTGTGGTCAGTATGCCTGACGCTAAATACTAACAGCACTGGGAACGAGTTTCAGCATTAATAAATATTCAATTTAACCATATATTTAATTACTCGTTAAATACTCTGAGGGACGTATACGTAGGTTAACAGATTCAAATACCTTTAAGAGCAAGAAAAAACAAAGTGTCTAATAAAAGCTACACGTGTGAGAACATTCAGAACTGCGGGCTCCAGAAGAGGAAGGTGAGTGGACACAGACGGGGCGCCCTCCCAGCCCTGATCACAATCTCACGTGCGCACGTGTCAACGAGAACACTCCGTGCTGGCCACGTGAAGCAGGTCGTAACCTACGAATCTCTGCACGAAGCAGAGCTCCCTGAGGGGCCGGCACGGCGGTCGCGGTGAGGTAGCACGGCGGGATGTGAGGCCCGTCCTCTTCCTCAGAGGTTTTTCCTCCTTCTGACTGAGGTGCTCTCGCCTTCGAGGCACCGGTCCAAGTGCTCGTTGATCTGAGACGCCAGAACTTGGCCCCGGCACACCGGGCAGCGGACCACTTCGCTCTGGCCGGGCGGGCCGCTGGAGCCCTGGGCCGGGGCGGCAGGGGATGCACTGGCTGGGTCACCATCGCTCTGCGCGCGCTCCCTGACGAAGCCGCTGGCACCAACGGCCTCACCCTCCAGCCGGGGCCGTTTGCCTGGGACCTCACTCTCCGGCCGGCTTGCGTCCTGGGGGGCCGCCACGGAGGCCGACGCTGCTGCTCTCGTGGAATTTCTCGGGGCGACCTTGGACGCCGAAGCCCTTCTCTGAGACCCAGAGGGGGCGGGGTGCTTGCCGCCGTCGCCCAGGGCCGCGCTTGCCGCAGGAGGCCCGTCCACGCCCCGCAGGGCCTTCGCGCTGGGAGCCGACGACGCTCGGGGGAAGTAGTTGCTTAAAACACTTTGGTGACCGCTACTAAGAACAGGAGGGACTAGAGTTTTCTTACTTGAACCATTCTGGACGAATTTCGCCTCGGTTTTAGAACCGGGTCTCGCGGTGTTTGCCGAACGGTCGTGACGTGAGGAATCTTGCGCTTTCCGAGTAGCACGTGGCGTGGCCACCTCCCCGGGCGGGACGGCCTGGCCCGTCGCTCCCAGGACGTAGCCATTCCCACCGAACGGGACTAGCGGCTGCGTCTCGCCTCTGCTGGCTTTATCTGCAAGACAGGCAGACGAGACCTTCCCTCGACACAGGGACCAATGAACGCAGCGACGGGCCCAGGACACCCCCATCCCAAAGGACAGTTCCTCCAAATGAAAAAGTACCATTTCGTCCTCAGGTGGCTCCTAGGGCGAGGCCGCCTCGGGCAGGGCTGTGGCGCCTCACGCGGGATGAGGCCCTTCGCCCGGAAACCTCCCGGCCCCCACGTCCCTCCCTGGGGGCGCTCTGGCCCCCCCGAGACACTCTCCACGTCAGGTGTCCTGAGCTCCGCAAGTGAACAGCTCAGACTCGGGACACAGCATGTGTCCCTGGGGCACGTCACGGCGTCCTAGAGAGGCAGCAGCGACCGCAGCAACCTGAGACCTCTTCACCAGGCACGACGACCCCTGAACCTGCCCGGAAGGGGAGACTGAGAGGCGGAGCTGGCGCACGTGTGTCGCACCCCTTCCCCGTCCTCCTCCCAGTGGAGAGGCGCCTGGCCAGCGGGCCACCTGGCCGGGGCCGGCAGGAAGGGGCGTCGGGAGGACGGCCGTTCCGGGCATTGTTCTCCCAGCTGCGGCTCCTGCTCCGACCACCTTTCTGCCTCCTGTTTCCTCATGACCGAGTCACACGGGGGGCAGGGGTCTTCCCCCCCCCCCCGCCCGCAGAGCGGGGCCTGTTTGTCAGCCGCCGCCCCAGGCACGGGGGGCGCCCCCGGGCCTCGCCACTCACCTTTGCCGCCCGCCGCGGGCCGCCCGCCCGCGCCCGCCTTCCCCTTGCGCTTCTGGGAGTAGCTCTCGGGCTCCTTGACCTTGACGTAGGTGCCGCCACAGGACTTCTGGTGCTCGGCCCACCAGTGGTCGTGCGCGGACGGCGCCCTGTTGGTGGCACGCTTGACGTAGCCGTAGAAGGGCTTCCGCAGCTGGCAGGGCCCGTCGCAGCGCCACCAGTGTCTCCGGTACTCGTCCACCTCGTCGTGGAACGCGTGGTGCACCTGCGCAGAGAGGGCGGTTGCGTCAGCGCCCGCAAACGCACCGGCGGCCGCTGTGTTCGCCGCCACCTTCCCAGTTTGGGAAATTTTATGTCAGGAAAGACAACCGTGTTTAGCTTCTGTTCGAAAGGTCATTTTAATGGCAAAAAGCAGCTAACGTAAGACCTCAGAAGCTGTACAAAAAAGGACAAACGTGAGAAAACAAAAAATAAAAAAGCCTCTCTACGTGCTGAAAGTTTTAGAGAACAAATTTTAAAACGGTCAAACTCAGGACAGAAACGAGATTTTCCGTAATGCCACAGGAAAGACGACTTCCTCCCTGTCAGTCACACCACTGAGCTCTGCGGACTGTCGCCTTAGACGCTGGACCCAAACCACGAGAGCATCCGGCCAGCCCCGCATCCCTGCAGTGATCCTTACGGGGCATCGTGTTATGTCTATCGGTGAAACGGTCTCCTGAATGCAAACACTTTCAGCTTTGTGCCCCGAGGGGCATGTGTGGGCTTGGCACAGAGGTGCCAAGTCCGTGCTGTGTGGAAACCTTCACGCATCAAGTCAAATAAATGTGCTTTTCACTCCTTCGACATGATCCTGTTGCTTCGCCCTCTCAGTGACCTGTCCCAAGACCCGAAGCGGAAGACACAGGAGTCCTGTCTGAGAGGACGGTGAGCCCTCCCCTCTTGGTGGCACTGAGATGGCAGGGCGCCATTACAAACTGATTCTCCCAAGTGGCTGAGTGCCTTTTCTACTGTCACCTCAATGGGCCATTACTACTGGTATCAGACAAGCAGCACGAGGTTTTTGTTGCACTTTGTTTTACCAAAGACATTTTTTTAAAAGTTCTCCTTGTGGGAAAGAATGCTAAGCTTTCTACACCTCTCCGGCTAGTTTTACACTCAGTCTCTCTCCACCACAAGCTAAATGTCTTACTTGGCAGGCCTGCAGACAGTGCCCTCTGCAGCAGCTGCAGGAGACAGGACAAACGTTTGGGGGCAAAGAGGCGTAGAAGACCCCACCCTCCCCCTTCCGTTGAGGACTCTGCTCACTAATTCGATGGCCAGAAAGTCCAGGAATTGGGTCTGTTTTGCTTCCAGCTCCCGTAACCCCTACAGCCTGGGATGTCACTTTTTAACAACGGAATCACTAAAATAAAACGGGGCAGCACCATGAACAGGATGCCCGGTAGAGTTCATGATAACAGGACGTGACCTGAAAGAGTGAGGGGTGTGCGCTGGACCAGCCCCCCTCCTAGACAAACAGACATTCGCGGAAGAGAGCCGTCCCCAAAAGCAGGGACGACCCACGACCTGGCCGGAAGTGCAAATTCTAAGGAAGAAACTAAGTCTCGTGTGCCGGCAACTCCGCAGTTTGTTTGCCAGTCTACGTTTATGTGACTGTTTCCTAATGCAAACCACTTTCCAGAGCTTGAAGTAACTCGACAAGCTCTAGAAAAGTAACGCTGACAGCTAGCAACGCAGAGGGTAAGCACGTTCCGTTGTCCATCACGCTGGCATCCACCGCCTTTTGAAGGCGGGGAAAACCCAAAGTACCAAGCGCTTAATGTCTGCGGGGTTAACGTCCCGTTCAGTTCAGAGGAGACCACAAGAGAAGGCAGGTCCTGGGACAGCTGTGACAGCCCAGGCCGGGTGACAAGCCTGAAGTCTCCTGGGAGCGGGCAGAGGCCTTGGGGCATGGGCCCGTGGCCACTCTACTCTGGCCAGGCCAGCCGCCGTGTCCCTAGGCCTCTAGCTCACTGGGGACCCTCAAAGACAGAAGTCGTTTCTACCCAGTCCCGTCCCGGGGGACCCTGGAGGAATAAGCAGCACGGGGTGCAGGCGCGGCTCACACACCGTGATGTTGGCCCCGGTCAGGCGGTTGATGCGATGCATGTGCTTGCAGAACTCGGGGCCGTGCCCTTCCCGGTCCTTGTCGTTGTTAGTGACAAACAGATAGGCGTGTATCATTTCGTGCAACAGGGTCTGAAACACAAAACAATCGCATTAATCTGTTACAGTGCTTTTTAAATAAAAACGCATTTCCTTACTCTACCTGCGATAATCCTCTCTGGCTCACAGATGCCTCTCAGATGACAAAGTCATGAACCATCTTTCTAGAATGGGCCATAGGTTTAACGGCCTTGCTCTTCTGAACCCCGTTCGTTGCAACTTAGGTAGTCCATGTTTTTATTTACACAACATATTCACTAAGCTGCTCCTGTCCAGTTGGGCATCTTCGTTAGGGTTGGTTTGGTTAATCATATTCAATTTTTGGTTCTATGTTTACTATTTTCTGTGTATTCACTGAGTTATCAAGAGAGTTGTTAACTGAAGCTACAACTGTGGATTATTTATTTTTCTGACTGCTAATTTATGCCTCACGTAATTCAAAGTTATGACTTTTAGGGTCATAATTATTTAGATTGTTAAGGTATCTTTATTTAACAGATTAGCTTGTTGTTATAATGTGCCCTTCTCTCTCTAATGAAACGTCTTAAGATCTTTAGTCTGATACTAAGGTAGCCACAACTTTAAATGTTTACATGAGATGCTTTCCTCCGTCCCTGTACATGTAACATACGTGTGTCTTCATCTGACGCTGTCTCTTAATCTAGCATGTCATCCGTGTCTTTACCTGCAGCGCTTACCTCTACGAGATCCTTTCTTGGTCTCAGCTTTAAGAGGGGTTCACTGAGCCGGATGGAACACATTCCGCCCCTCCCTTCATAGCTGCACACCCCAGCACACCTGAAAAGCCACCACCACGAGGTTATTAGCGAACACAGACAAAAGGCAAACGGGGATGACACAGCCAACGCTTGGGGGCAGATGGCTTTCCCCAAAGCGCACTCACCCTCCCTGTCAGGACGGACTGGCGTTCACCCAGGCAGGGGGCGATGTGGGCAGGGGCACTGCCGCCACCCTGGCCAGGCTGCAACAGCTCAGAGGGACAGAACCTGCGCCGCTGGCCCTACGCCCTCCCTAGCGCTGTCCCACGTTGTGGCGGTAACAGCCTCTACGACGCAGACCTGTGCTGCACAGTTTCATGTCACACCTTAACCTGTCTTATTTGGGCTCGTTCCGTAACAAAATGAGCAGGGTGGCACACGACGGCCCCCTGACCTCGTTAAAAACTCCGCCCGCGGACAGGAGAGGACGATTTCCAATCGGAACTTCTCCCACTTGTTTCTCACACTTAGGGGCGTCCCTGGAGACCCCTGGGGTCCGGGCCAGTGGGGACGGCCGCCCCTGCCCACTAACCGCGGGCTCCCCGCGGAGCGCAGGTGCCCTAACGCGCGCATTGGGGGTGGACGGGCGGCTGGCTTCCCGCCCCTGGGCCCTAACGCACGGCCATGAGACAAATCGGAAACGCGCTCTTATTTTCGAGCGGGGCGACATTCGAAAAAACGTCCTCTCTCACGGTGTCCGTTAGGAATCGAACCGCGGCGGGGGGCGGGGCGCGCGTCTTTCTCAGGGAGGGGGGGGCGGGGCGAGGGGCGGGGCACCCAGGGGATCCCCCCACCCCCACACACACACCGCCCCCACCCCCGGTCCGACCCTAGCCCCGCGTCTAACGGCCCCGGCCGCCGGGGCGGGGAGTGGGGAGGGCGGGGGGCCGCGGGAACCCGCGGGCCTCGCGACTCACAGGGTCATCCGCATGCTCCACTTCACCTCGACGGCCTCCAGCTGGCCCCAGAAGAACCGGTCGTTGAACTGCACAAACAGGGCCTGCAAATCCGGGGTGGGGTCCACCAGCTCCCAGGACGCGTCTACCAGGGACAGGGGCTCCTGGGCCGCGGCGCGCCCCGACACCTGCAAATTCCACTCCTCCTGAAGCCGCAGCGCCAAAACCAGGTCCTCATCCATCGCTGCCGGGGGCCCGGGCGAGGTCGGCCGGCGTCGTGCTCGCTCGCGCGCGAGGCCGCAGCTCCGCCCGGACGCTCTGCGAGCCGGGCCGCGCTCCCGGGAGATACCGGCTCTCGGGCTGCTCTCGGCTTGGCCCGCGGGTCTCGCGAGAACTCGGAAAACCGACTCGAGAACGAGAACGAAGCTGGACCCAAACCCCGAAGCCGAGGTTCTGGGGCTTAAAAAAAGAGAACTCAGCGTGACACCTCGTAGAGGGTTCAAAACTTGAGTTCTCAAGGCTTAGACCGGAGGATGGTTTCGGGAGGCTACTAACCGTCTCACGATACGCCAGTAACGTCAAATGACGTCACTCTCGGCGCATGCGCAATACCCACGCCGCCCCGCCTCGCCCTCCACCGACTTCCGCAACAGCTCCTCCGGCGCAAGCGCTGTAGGCCGCTGGCGGTCGTGCGCAGGCGCACTACCCGCGCTCGGCCCGCTGCGCAGGCGCACCAGCGGACGCTCAGAGCCCGGCGCAGGCGTACTCGTCCCGCATCCCGTTTCCTCATCCCGGCAGCTCCGCCCGCCTTGCGTGAGCCGGGACAGCGGCGGCCCCGGCGGCGGCGAGAGTGACAGTGACCGCGCGAGACCCGGACGGACGTGGCGATGGCGATGTCGGACAGTGGGGCGAGTCGCCTGCGGCGGCAGCTGGAGTCGGGGGGCTTCGACGCGCGTCTGTACGTGAAGCAGCTCTCGCAGCAGTCGGACGGGGACCGGGACCTCCAGGAGCACCGGCAGCGCATCCAGGCGCTGGCGGAGGAGACGGCGCAGAACCTGAAGCGCAACGTGTACCAGAACTACCGGCAGTTCATAGAGACGGCCCGCGAGATCTCCTACCTGGAGAGCGAGATGTACCAGCTCAGCCACCTGCTGACCGAGCAGAAGAGCAGCCTGGAGAGCATCCCGCTGACCCTGCTCCCGCCTGCCGCCGCCGCCGGCGCCGCCGCGGCCTCTGGAGGGGAGGACGGCGGGGGTGGCGCGGGCGGCCGAGACCACCTCCGGGGCCAGGCTGGCCTTTTCCCCGCCGCTGGGGGCGCCTCCCGCGACTCCGCGGGTCCGGGCGAGGAGGGGAAGCAGCGCACCCTCACCACCCTGCTGGAGAAGGTGGAAGGCTGCAGGCACCTGCTGGAGACGCCGGGACAGTACCTGGTGTACAACGGGGACCTGGTGGAGTACGAGGCGGACCACATGACCCAGCTGCAGCGGGTGCACGGCTTCCTCATGAACGACTGTTTGCTGGTGGCCACCTGGCTGCCCCAGCGGCGGGGGATGTATCGCTACAACGCCCTGTATTCCCTAGACGGCCTGGCGGTGGTCAACGTGAAGGACAACCCGCCCATGAAGGACATGTTCAAGCTGCTGATGTTCCCCGAGAGCCGTATTTTCCAGGCGGAAAATGCGAAAATCAAACGGGAGTGGTTGGAAGTGCTGGAAAAAACCAAGAGGGCCCTCGGCGAAAAAAGACGGAGGGAACAGGAGGAGGCAGCCGCCCCTCGGGGGCCGCCCCAAGTGACAGCCAAGGCGGGGAACCCGTTTGAGGACGACGAGGAAGACGAGCCGGCAGCTCCGGAGGCGGAAGAAGAGAAGGTGGACCTGTCCATGGAATGGATCCAGGAGCTGCCCGAGGACCTGGACGTCTGCATTGCCCAGAGGGACTTCGAAGGGGCCGTCGACCTGCTAGATAAGTTGAACCACTACCTGGACGACAAGCCCAGCCCTCCTCCCGTAAAGGAACTAAGGGCCAGAGTGGACGAGCGCGTCCGACAGCTCACCAAGGTGCTGGTGTTTGAACTCTCTCCAGATCGGTCTCTGAGAGGTGGCCCCAAGGCCACTCGCAGGGCAGTGTCTCAGCTCATCCGGCTTGGCCAGTGCACAAAGGCCTGCGAGCTGTTTCTGAGGAACAGGGCGGCGGCTGTGCACACGGCCATCCGACAGCTCCGCATCGAAGGGTCCACTTTGCTCTACATTCACAAGCTGTGCCACGTCTTCTTCACCAGCCTCCTCGAGACCGCACGGGAGTTCGAGACGGATTTCGCGGGCACCGACAGTGGCTGCTACTCCGCCTTCGTGGCCTGGGCTCGGTCGGCCATGGGCGTGTTTGTGGGTGCTTTCAGCAAGCAGGTGTTTGATAGCAAGGAGAGCCTCTCCACGGCCGCCGAGTGTGTGAAGGTCGCGAAGGAGCACTGTCAGCAGCTGGGCGACATCGGGCTAGACCTCACCTTCGTCATCCACGCCCTCCTGGTGAAGGACATCCAGGTGGCCTTGCACAGTTACAAAGAAATCATCATCGAAGCCACGAAACACCGCAACTCGGAGGAGATGTGGCGGAGGATGAACCTGATGACCCCCGAGGCCCTGGGCAAACTCCAGGAGGAGATGCGGGCCTGTGGCGTGAGCGACTTCGAGCAGTACACGGGGGACGGCTGCTGGGTGAGCCTCAGCTACACGGTGGTGGCCTTCACCAAGCAGACCATGGGCTTCCTGGAGGAGGCGCTCAAGCTGTACTTCCCGGAGCTGCACGTGGTGCTCCTGGAGAGCCTGCTGGAGGTCATCCTGGTGGCCGTTCAGCACGTGGACTACAGCCTGCGCTGCGAGCAGGACCCCGAGAAGAAGGCGTTCATCAGGCAAAACGCGTCCTTCCTGTACGAAACGGTCCTCCCGGTGGTGGAGAAGAGGTTCGAGGAGGGCGTGGGGAAGCCCGCCCGCCAGCTGCAGGACCTGAGGAACGCGTCCAGACTCGTCCGCGTGAACCCCGAGAGCACGACGTCCGTGGTCTGACGTGGCCGCGTGTGCGGACAGGACCCGTCCCCGCGCGCGCGTGCCTCGCGGCGGAACCGTGGGACACGCCCTCTCGGAGACGCGCAATCGAAAGGAGAAAGGACAGGTGGCCAGTGGAGCCCACATGACAAAAACACTGCGATTAGTAAAATAGATAACGCGCTTTCCTGTTAAATTATGCTGACTCTCTAACGGACATGTGGTCACGCTGTGGCGTCTCAGCTTCTCCTCTGGGTCAAAATGCACTTTCTCACGGTGTCTGTTACGAGGCAGAAAGCGTCTCTGTGAACAGACAGAGTGTAAGTGTGTGGCGAAGTTTCCCCGTCCGCTGAAATGGGTCTCTTCCAGGGTACAGTGCCGTATAAAACACCCCGCCCCCCGTACGTCCTTCCTTAACCTGTGATTGAACGGTTTGGGGAAAAGAAAGGAGGGATTGAGGAAATCGGTTTTAGGGTCAGTTTGGGTCAGAATTCCTCCCTCAAAGGAGGAGCCGGCCTGTGGGCTCAAGTGCCGGACCCTAACCGACTCAAAGAGGGAGCCGTCAGCAGGCAGCTAGCTCAGCAGACAACTGGCCGAGGCCAGTGGCTGGTGATTTCCACCTGCTGATCGGCAGCGTTAGGATATTTGATTTGGGAGCAAGCGTTTACTGGAAAATCTCACAGACGATGATCAGTTTTTTTCCCAACGTATTCCTGACTTGTGGGCATTTCCAGCTGGAGCTTTTGTCTTCATCGGGCTGAGGAACGTAGCCACAGCCGTGATTTTGAGCTGGCCCACCACCCCCTTCAGCGTAGAGGCTTGATGGAAATGAGAAAATTTTTCGTTGAGATGCTTGTTTAGATTTCACATCCCAGGCTGGGTGGGAAATTAGGAAAAGGTCGTAAGCCAGCCCCCGGCGTTCTGAAGGACGCCTGCTCTGAGCGGAGATTTGTTTCTGTCCTTTCGTAACAGAGGAGAACAGAAAGGAGAGACAGTGTCCCAAAGCAGAGACCTTTGGTGACTCCTACGAAAAGAAAATGCTCCAGGCTGCATCTTTAATTTTTTAATTTTTCTTTGCTTTCTTTTTAAAAGTGCTCGCTTCACATGGTTTAGTAAAACAAAAATAACTAAAGAAACGTGAGCTTCCCAAGGTTTCCAAACTATTGCTCCTGTCGTAGACCGATTATATCACATTCCCCATAATTTGAGAGAAATTGTGCTAGCACATGTCCATTTTTCCCTGAGCTTTTTTTTTTTTTTTTTAAACGCCTACAGCGCCTGGTCTTTCTAGGCGGTCTCCCATCCAAGTACTAACCAGGCCCGACCCTGCTTAGCTTCCAAGATCAGATAAGATCAGGATGGGAGTTCAAGTTCAGGGTGGCGTGGCTCTAGACATCTGAGCTGCTTTCTAGCTGGGTTCTTGTCCATATGTGCCATCTCTGATGCCAGTTAATTCAGAAAGTTATTTCTTTTATCC
>NW_011889193.1:55200-58566 GCF_000151845.1 Pteropus vampyrus
GTGTCCGTCTGGCAAAGCGGCTGGCGTGGGAGGTCGGTGGACGGCCGCCACCGTCAGGCTGTGCCTCTGTGCCACACAGAGCAGTCTCATCGCCCCCCTTAGAGTGGGGCCGGTGCTTGTCTCTGCGATCTTGTTCCGTTAAACTCCAGAGCAGGTTCTAGAAACCGAACGCGCTGGAGATTATCCAGAACGTAGCACGTGCTAGACTAATGCACCGCGGAAGGGCGGGCCGCCTCTGCTGGCTGGCCTTGCCGTGACGCTGTCACTCGAGTTTGGAGTCACTGGCCTGGTCGAATTCATTACTGTGGAAAACACGCCCTGTGGAATTAAGTCTTTTTGATGAAAACCGCATTTCACTTAAGTGCTGAAAACGTTCTTAATTTTGTTTCAAACGCTACCTGTAGTGAAATGATCGGCACTTGGATTTTGCAACTCGCTTACCTGAGGTTGGGGACTTGACATATAAAATGAAGTATAAAATCAGTCTTTGTACATTTTGCCTATTGATATGCTGTGATATGAGGGACTCTGAAATGTTTTATCAAAATAAAGCTTAAAATATTTCCTACACTGGATGAAGTTGATATTACCTATTATACTATTCCTTAATCAGAATTTAATATTCTAAAATAGTTTTGAGAGCCTAGGTTGTTTTTTGGTTTCGTTTTTCTGTGAGAGATGATAGGTAGGAAGCTGTTAGTTAATTTAAATAAGTGTTCTACTTACAATCAGAATTGTGAATAAATCAGATCTCAATTTTTTAGGATTTCCTCGGATGGGAAATTTCAGATACACGAAACGTGAATTTAAAAAATAGATTTCATACCATCTGCACATCCCTAAATGAAAAAAATATAACGTAGGTGGTATGAGCTAGGAACTGGGATCCTAAATGACAGCCTTGTGTTTTTTTAAAGTTAATATGTAAATACCGAGAGAACCATCACGTAGAATAGATTTTAAAATACTTGTTGACTGCTAGATCTCACGCTGACTAAGGTGCAGGGAGAACAAAATAAATTGAAGCATGCTTTCTCTTAAGATGCTTTAAAATTGGACAAAATAGAGATTAAAAATTAGAAAAAATAAATTCGAGAATAAAATGCAAAACAGCTAATTAATGAAATTGCATGCAAACTTGCAAAAAACAAAAAAATACCAATGTGTTATAATTTAAGTAATGTGAGAACCCGGCAGTGTTGTTTTGAGGAGTTTGGAAAGTTGTCCCGGAATCGTTGGCATTTGAGCTGGTCCTTGAACGATGGACAAGATTTCGACGTGCAAAGAGGAGGAGGGGTGACCTGAGCCTTTTGTTGTCGTCAGGCTGTCGTGATTACAGAAATCCTGAGAAGTTTTCTGTGCAAATGTCTTTGCTTACACGTGTGAACATATCTACGGGACACGTTTCTAGAAATTGCTCTGCCAAACTACATTTTAGACTTAAGTAAACGTCGAATTAACTCATTGGGCGGTTGCACCATCTTAGCTTGTCCCCGAGAGCGTAGGAGAATGCCTGTTTTCTTGAGTGTTCATCCACATTTATTTGTTCATTTTTTTAATAATATGATTTATTCTTATTAGTAATAAGATTTATTCATTTTTACTAATCCGTGAAAAACTAGTATTTAGTTTGTAATTTTTATGAGGTTGAGTATTTTTTTTAAGTACCTGTTTATGGCCTCTGCCATGTTTTTGTTAAATTATCTTTGTATTACGATTTTGTAGTTTATCGTATATTTGGGAAATTAATTCTTCATGTGTACTAAGTCTATAAGTGTTGTAGATTTTTCCTAGTTTGTCGTTATAATTTTTGTAGTACAGTAAGTTTTAGACTGTTACGAAGCCAAGATTTACCTAGGTTTCTTCTTTGTGACGTCTGTGTTCATCAGTCTTAGAAAGTTCTCACCGGCTATCAGATTCAAACACATTAATCTTTTTTCCTAGTAATTTATTATATTTTGACATTTGCATCTTTGCTCCACCAGTAATTCATTTTAGAGTAAAAATGATACAAGAATCCCATTTTCCCACAAATAATTAGCAAGCTGTTGCAACAAATTCGAATCGTCCTTTTTCCCCACTGACTTGAAATGCCATTTCAATAGTACGTTACATTTATACTAGACATGCACCTGGGCACATTTATAGACTCTATATCCTATTTCAGTGATATTTCTATTTCAATGCCATTATCAAGCTGTTGTAATTAACTGTCTTTATAATATAATTTGATAGGTAATAGGACTGGTCTCATTCTTATGCCATTTCAGGTTTCCCTAACTATTCACAGGTATAGTAACTATTCAGGTTGCCGTGTGAATAATTTTAAGATGTCTTCTGCCATTTCCCAAGAGTTGACGTTCTGACCGAAACCGTGCTGCATCTGCGGGTTAATTTGGGGAGAACCGACAGCTCTGTCATTTTGATCTTCCTTAGTTTACGCAGCTGCTCCTTTGAGTGTCAGTAGCACTTGCAGATTTTCTTCAGGCAGCTCTGGCGCTTGCCTTCGGAGTTCATTCCTAGGGGTTTTCGTGTGTTAATGCTGTCGCGAGTGAAATCTTTACCTCCGTCATGTGGTCTGTCTCTAGGGAATTGATTTTTAGTTACAGACACTCTGACCAGTGCCTTATTTAATTATTTTGTGGCTTTTAACAGTTTTCTGGTTGTTCCTTTGGAGTTTTCGAGTATATAATCACATTGGCTGCAGATAAAAATCATTTTCTCTTTTCAGTTTTTATAATTTTATGAGGTTCTCTTGCTAGTCTATATTAAGTTGAACCTCTAAAACTGTTAAATCATAGTTTTCGCTTGATATTGATATCAAGGAAGAAGAAGGATACAAGACGTGTATGCTTTTCCCGTTTTTCCCTCGAAGCCTGATGTTGGCTTTTGGTCATTCCATTGAGGAGACGGTCGCCCATCCCCGCTAACCAAGGGTGGTTTTTACTTTTTTAGGTCAGGAATGCATGTTGAATTATCAAGCGAATCTCTGCATCTCTTGACCTCATCCTGGCTTTCCTCCTCTGTCACCGTAAGCTGGTAAGCTTTGCAAACAGTTCCCAACGCTGAACCACACGTACGCTCTATGAATTAATTCTGTTTGGTTGCAACATGTAACTCTTTCAACGTAATGCCTGATTCTGGTGAGAATGTCTTTAGTTTCCGCGTTGGTGTTTGTCAGTGATGCTGGTGTGTGCGCGTGCGCGTGCACGCATATGCTTGTGCTCGTGTCACTCACTAGCTGAGCAGGCGGAGCGTGGGGATGATGACGGTGAGTCCTGAACCGTGGGAATGAGACATCACACAGTGTGACACACGTGACTTCCAGTCCTAGCCAGCTACTTTAGACAGGCTGAGAGGAGGGGC
>NW_011889193.1:60477-73599 GCF_000151845.1 Pteropus vampyrus
CTTGACGCCCACAAGGCCAGGTGGGGTCCATTCCGGTGGGGCTGGTCACCTTTGTCGTGACACTGCCCACTGAACGCTGGTGGCGTCTGTCCGCTGATTCTCGCACTTTCTCCTAGTTCCCCTGGGGAAATCCTAGTGACACAATAGTCCCGTTTACAGTAAGGCTCTGCCGCTGCCCCTTTCGCTAGCGCACCTGCTGTCCTGCCGCGCGCCGGCGAACGCCCCGCGGACCGCAGACCGCGGCCCTGGACTGAACTGCACTTACCGAGCGTTTCTTCCAGTTTACTCGTGGCCGGTTCGTTCACATTGAACAGATACTCGTTATCTCTAGGGGAAGAAGTGACAAGCTGGCTGAGCGCGAAGCCGCGGAGAGCGACTCTCGGCATCCGGGACTATGGCTGCTCTCCCACGGGGCCTCACGGCCCTCGCCCCGCCTGTCCGGCGTGCTGGCTTGGCCCCATCCCTCTGGCCATGCGGGAGGCCCACGCTCTCACGCTCGTTCACTCAGAAGAGTGAACACTGAGCTGCCTACACACACGCGTGTCTTCGTGCATTATGACGCGGGAGCACATAAGTGCGCGTGCACGCACACACTGCACTCCCTCAAAATCTTTCTTATAATCTATACATTTCCCACCGTAAGCCAAAGCCAAAGTGCAGGCCCGAAGCACGTTCTTTGCTCCGATGTCGCTATAATTCAGTCACGTAAAATCTGCAGGGTCCCCCCTGGTGACTTAACTTCCCGGGAGGGGGGTGGGCACGCGCAGGGTCACGCAGACTGGACCACGCGTCCCGCCACGCCTGGGGGGGTGGCCGCTACTTACACCTTCCTCTTCTCCACCATACCGAGCCGCACCATGGCCGCGAGGGCGTTCTTCTGCACGTCGGAAGACAACACGTCGTAACACTGCGAGGCGCCTACAGCAGGTGGAGGGACAGTCAGCGGACTGCTTTTTGTCCTAAACCAAAGGACATCACCGCCCTCAGAGGCGTGACTGACCTTGATCGAGAAGCTGGCTTGTGAATGTCCTAACTCTGGCCAGGTACTGCTTCTCAGTGAAGTAGTCTTCCCGTTCCTTCAAGAGGTATTGGCAGATTATCTGAGTTGACGAGGCAGGAGGAGAGGAACAGGAGGAGAAGAGGGACAGTGAGAAACAACAGGACAGCAAACAGGTGTCATCGCCCATCTCAAGAGAAGCGCACGTCGCATCAGAGCAAAGCCCTGCACAGACCAGGTGCAGAAAAGCTGCAAAATTTCAGGAACTTTCTCTTGGGCTCAGATCACTCTTTACAACTAGAAAAAAGAGTCTGAAATGGTATTGACATTTATTACAATGTAATTTCTCACTTGAATGGGTCCTAAGTTAATTACTCTCAGCCTAATACACCTCGTGTTGCCTGGGAAGAGAGGCACCAGATTGTTAACTTTATTTCTTCCCTAAAAACACCTAACAACATGCGAGACCCAAGAACATTTGATGGTTTCTACCTAGACAGGTAGAAACAGAACTTATGCAACACCTACTAAGTGTCAGACGTGGGGCGAGGGAGCCGGCGTGAGCTACGTCATCAGCCGCAGCTCTGCTCGGCCAGGAAGTCAGTCCTGGGTGCCCCCGCCTAGCGCACAGGGCGGACGGCCAGAAAGTCCCCCTCTCACAAAGCTGCATGGGGCCCCGACGCTCCCCCCTCAACCCCTGCTCCCCTGCACGCTGGCACACTTCCTGCGGGACGTACGTGCCGTCCCTGCCTTTAAGGGCTCCTCAGAGAAGCCCTTCCACGGGCCTGCACTTGAACTTTCCTTTCTCTAGCAACATTAGCATTTACTAAGCGCTAATTACATAGTAACATAATAACAGGCTATGAATCGGTCAAACGTTGCATTTACGAAGTGCCTACTATGTATCAAATGCTCTGCTACATACAGGAAACAAAAGATGTCAGATACGGTGGGACATGCTCAGTTTGTAACTGGTGATAGGAATGTTATGCTCACTGCGTCCCTGAGCTATCATCCTCCTGGGCTGTAGGGGACCTAGCCCCTGCTGCACGCAGAAGGCGGGTGTCCCCTGAGAGGTGAGGTCCCTCACCCTGGCAGTCTCCAGCTCCATCAGGCGGAAGCAAGTTCAGGGCAGCGCGTTCCTCACCCGGAGCCGGGAACACGGGCGAGGTCACGTACCTGGTAACACTCCACGAAGGGTTCAAAGAGGCCTCTTAAAAATTCTAACACGGTGTCTCCTTTCTCGGTGACGAGGATGTTCCCCGCCGCCACGTAAATGGTTTCAGTTTTACAAAGCAGGTAACAGCCTTCTTCAAAGTCCTGGAAGGGGGCGGAGGAGACAATGCACCCACTACACGAGGTTGACGGGGACGCTGCTGCCCGCGGCACCAGAATGCCAGCCAGTTCCATGCCCCGCCCCCAGACGGCGGGTTGACAGACAGCGGCCAGAGCCGCCCTTGTGCCAGCACTCAGTGTGCTGGGCCCCAAACACAGCAATACACACAAGACCGACGAGCCTGGGGACTCAGCCTGTGTGGCGCATTTTTTTTGCCCTGCACAGCCACACTCCCTAAATCTGAACAGGCGGTGCGCGCGGCGCGGCCTGACGGGCTCAGAACCGTGCTCACGCTCCCCACGGCAGCAGCCTGGCCTCTCTGCTGTCTGTGCGGCCCTCCCTGCCCGGCTGTGAGCCCGACCCGCATCGGTGTCTATGCCACAGGCAAGACGCGCCCTCCAACTCCAAAGCAAAAGGCCCGGCTCATTCCAGCAAGTGGCGAACGGGCGCACGTGTGCTGGTTGGTGCGTTTGTAACAAAACAGCGGCTGGCTCACAGTGGCTGCACGAAAGGTCCAAAGAACAACCGCCTCCCCGCCCCCCACCAAATACTCCTCAGTCACTGGTCAACCTTGACCAAGAACCAAACTAGTCTGAACTGTGAGTGTCCCAGCTGTCGCCCCCACCGCTGCACGCGGAGCCACCCAACAGCCCAGACCCCGCCCGCGCTCGCTCGCCCCACGGCTGCGTTACCTTTACTGTGTTTCCTGGAAAGAAGATGAACTCATCCGAAAACATGTCGCGTAGGAAGCGAAAGCAACTGTAGATTTCCTCTGGAAATAAATTCACGACATGTCAGTTGGGTTGTGCCATCGAGTCTGCGACAGTGCAGAGTAGCACGTCACAGGCGCGTACGCTATTCACACATCGGGGACCAGAATTAAGGCCCCTTGTGGAAGCTGTGACACGCCCAAAGTTTACCTACAGAGCAAATTACAGTCTAGACATTTTAATGGTTGAATCTAAATGACAAGCAAGCCTGTCATCAGTCAGTCTGGAACAAATAAGATGCCGTGCGCCTCAGAAGCCAAAGCCTTCACGTCCCATCACCAGGATCCCCAGCAGAGGACAGGGGCAGGCTTCTTCACACCCTCCTGCGTCCCTCCGTCCCGCTGTCCTGCACACCAGACCACACTAGCACACGGTGACAGCCCTTGATCTGCGGACACCGACCTTGCCCGCCTCACCTTCCTGACCTGCACTGCAAACTCTGTCATTAGGAACGACCCATACAGGTGGACAAGAAGGTGGCCTGCATTTCGGGGCGTCTGGCAACCCTCGAGGACCATGTGTGTGCCCCTAGCTGGAGATGGCTTCTGATGTAAGAAGCCTCGGATAGAAGTGAAATCGAGGTCTGTGTCTCCATGTCCTGAGCTAAGTCATCTGAGCTCTCTGGGCCACCTGTCACTCACAAAGCGAGGGGCCAGGCAGGGGACCTCTGAGGTCCCTCCGGGGCTATGGGTCTGTGGCCGAGCCCTTTGCCTCTCCACAGACTTTCCCTTAGAATGCCTACAGAGCTTTGAAAACCAAAACCAGAATGCCAACGCCCGCCCATGCCCAGACCACACAGCGCCTCCGGGCGTGGGGCCGGCCTCCAGGAAGCCGTGGCCGGGGCTGCAGGCCCTGTGAACACACACTGGGTCTTACTCACACTCCCGTGAGGAGTGCAAAGTGCTGCTTGCTGTGTCTGGGACGCCCTCCCACCCCCGCAGTCCGCTCCCATCAGCTGAGGGACCTGTCACGGCAGAGAAGGGGCCTCAGCCCGGGAGGCAGAACCAGCCTGTGCCAGGGTCCGCCCCTAGGCAGCCATGCATCGTTCTAGGCCCAACTCTCCTTATAAAAGCAGTGGTTTAGATTACATGGCTTCTTAGGTCCCTTTCAAGTCTCAAATTCTAAGCAGATGGCCTTGTCTTTGGGGGGAAATCCTAAGTTCTGAACGCCCGGGCCCACCCCGCCGGCAGGGGGCTGCGGGCGTGCGCTGCCCTGGGTGGCTTCTGGGTCACTACCACCTCCCCCTGCCCCCCACCCGGACGGTGGCCTCTTCAAAGCTGAAGAGCACGTTCCCCGCGGTTACCTTTCCTGGCCCCGGGTGTCATCTGCAGAGCCAGAGCGACGAGCGAGGGGCGGACGAACACGTTGAGCAGCTGGTTCCGGTACGCCGAGCACATGAGCAGAGTGACGTGCTGCAGGAGCAGGCCGTCCACCACGTCCGAGTCTGCGGAGGCCACCCTCAGGACCACGCGGTCGTTGGCCAGGCTGGCGATGTTGGAGTGCAGAAGGATGCTGGCCTGGATCACGTCCTCCGCCGGCTCATTCTCTACGCACGAGACGGGCCATTCAGGCAAACGGCCGCGCAGCGGGACGCGCCCTGCCGGAGGCCCAGGCCCAGCGCCCGCCCACACCGGCGCCCGCCTGCCCGGGCACGGGCCCCGTACGGGCTCCAGGCTCCGCCCGCTGGGCTCACGACCGCGCGCGAGGGCCGTTTCTCGAGAACTCTTCCAAAAACCACTCTAAGGACACGTAACGCTGTCTTAGCCACTTTGCAACCAGCGCTTCTTCAGGAAGAGAGGTGCCAAAGTCTCGTGGGAGCAAGTCACTAGGTCGCGTATCTGTGAACTTAGCGTGTGCCGTTAAGACGTGCCCCACGAGCACATACATGCGCCCCTCGCGTAGGCCCGCTCTAAGACGACGACTGTCGCTTTGCAACTCTGCAGGTGAAGCAAAGGGCGCCCAGACGGGGTGGGACGCCGAGGAGGCCGCCCACGTCCTCACGCCACTGGCTCTAAGGGGGTGTGCCCAGAACAGGGCTTGGGCGCTCGTCAGCGACACCGCCGCGGCCTGGGATGCCCCGGCAGCCAGCAGCAGAGGCGTCATGGCGGGGTGGCAACAGTCAGCAGACATTCTCAGTGACGAAGCTCATTCGACTGCAAACATGAGCCAAAGCCTAAGCCTGCTGACAGGCGGGCCAGCGGGCACTCGGACCACGAGGCCAGCAGCAGCTCCGCAAGGCCGGTGCCGGGGGGTGGGGCTCTCCCTTCGGACCCCAGAGCATCCATTCTGCTCTAATTCGCCCTGCCTGAGCTTGCTCAAGGGAATGACACAGTGCGTGACAATAGCACGTACATGTTGCGATACGTGCTACACACGTGATACACGATGCTCTGTCGTGACATACGTCACGGAGAACTGGCCACGAGAGCTCAGGAGTAGGGGCTAATCGAGGGAAAAAGGAAAGAGTATACAGAGCACCCTTTTTTTAAATATATTTTTTTTCTTTTCCCGAACCCTAACCCTAAAGAGCATCTTCTAAATTAGGACCGATCTCAAGTCACCCCATGTTACTCTGCGCAGATACTCACTGGCTCACGTTACAGTGACGAGGCATTTTCGTGGCCGAGCAGATACCCTTAGCTATGGACTGGCCCCATGTTTACCCCACCTTGAGAAAACGAAATCTTAGAAAGAGGCGCCTGTTTTCATACGTTCCTGGGCCAAACAGGTAGAGGAGCTCATTTAGCAGACTGCCCTCTCTCGTGGCTGTCCACCTTGTGTGGCGGTTGACTTGTCGTCTGTCTCCTGTTGGACCCCTGCAGTACTGAGGGCACGTGTCTGACCATCCTTGCCTCCCCGCCCCCCGCCACTGCCGTCAGGACCCTCGTGGGCATTCTCGGCCCCTCCGCGGCTCTTCCGCTCGGCCCCACTGGAGTGTTTCCCCGCGTTCGCGTGTGACCTGCTCGCCCGCCCTCCTCACACCGGGGGGACCTTCGGACCGGGCTGCGCATGGCTCGTCTCTGCCCCCTGGCGGTACCAGCCCCGAGCAGCCGCTGACGACACGTAAACGAGCCAACACGGGAACCCGACTGCAAATCGTCCCCTGGTCTCTAAAGGACCACAGTGGCCACTGCAGTCTACAATTTCACATCAGAGACTGACAGCGCGTAAGCTCATCCACACCCCCACACCCAGCAGTGTTCGTGACTCCGATAAGCCTTTTACAAGCTGTCATCGGAGAAACGTCCTACGAGGCCAGCCCTCGATCCTCGCGACGCGGCCAACGCCACGTGGTTTAAGAAGCGGAGGTGCAGGGGGCCGTGTGGAGCGCAGAAAGGTCGAGTGTCTGTTCTCCACTCGGCCGGGTCCCAAGCCCTCTTGGGACCTAGGACAAGGACGTGGAAACCATTCTTCTCAAATCATCAACATGCTGAGTTCAGTGTCCCACAGTGATAAAAATAATGAGGTTTCTCTCTCTCCCCGAGCTTTGCTCAAAGTCCTATGTAGGTTTTTCATGCCTAGGCTACACCTTTTCCAAATTAAGAAGTGGAAAAGGCCAGCGCTCTCCTGACAGGTGTCCCCCGCACACACCTGGCCACGCGAGGAATCCCCCGAAGGCCTGGGCCAAGCCTCGCAGCCACACGGTCTTCTCCACCAGAGCGTCCAAGTGCAGGGACGGCTGGTTCTGGAGCAGGACGGTGACGACCAGGGTCCACGGGCTCAGCACCAGGTTCTGAATCTGCAGGAGCTGCATCCGGTAGGCGACTTCGGTGACGAAGGCGTGCATGTCCTCCGACTGCTTCTGAGGGATGTATCTAAAAGGAAGGACAGAACGGGTCACGGTTCGGCGACCGAGACACGCAAGGGAACGGGACACGGGACGTGGCAGACCCGCCGGAGGCTTCTCGTACTTTCTGCCGAGGGCTCCCAGGTCCCGTGGAAGGGCCTCCTTTGCTTGCTCTACCCGTCTGCAGGGCCGGCTCTTGCGAGGTGACAGAAATACTCAAGGGAACAGGGTCCTATTATCCCCGGTTCTGGGCAAAAAGCTTATGTCGCTTTACAAACAGAATGCCACTGTGAGGGCTGGTCACACCGCCGCCCTCTCCAGACCCGCAGCACCTCGGACGTGTCTTGCAGGACGCGTGCGTTGGGTTACAGAACCACCGTCCACGTCTGCGCAGGGCAGGCAGCTGCCCGCCTGCCCGCCCCGCCGTCCTTCCGAGCAGCGTCAGGGCCCTGCCAGGCACTCTCGCCTGAGGGACTCTTCAAGCAGGGGTCAGATGACCGGAACCCACACGGAGCTGGCTGGGCAGGGTACACACCCGACCTAGAAGCAAGCCACGCGGTCCACCGCAGCCAGTGACGGCGCCTGGACTACGGGACACAGGCTGACCCGACTAGAGAGCTACAGGGAGAAAGCCTGTGGCAGCGAAAAGCTGGCGCCTGCTCCTGACGGCTGACACAGCTGCTGGCAAGGCTGGTGCTGCAGCCGCGTGGCTGGCCGGCGGGTGGCTTCCACCCCGCTTGGCCCCTGGGGCCCTGACCGTGCGTGTAGCACGCCCGCACCCTGCAGGGACCGATGCACTTCCTGGCCCAGGACCACAGCCTTTCGAGGTCGGGGACTCAGCCACATCCGTCCCTGGTCCGCCACCCTTCCTAGGATCAGACGGCATTCCGTGCGCCGCTGTGCCCCCGTGCGCTCGTCAGTGACACTCCTCCCCCCACTTCTGTGTCGGCCAGACGCCAGGTCCCCTGAGAAGAACGCACCCTGGCTCTGCGCGTTTGACACAGGTACCCCGCGGCTCCCTGTTTGGGGAACCATGTGATTCTTCTTTCACGGAGGCTTTCTGACCCCCGACATGTCATCTCCAGTGACCCAGATCCAGTCCCAGAAGTGCCAAGAGAGTCACAGTTCACACTTCCAGATTTCCACCCCTGAGTCGGTATCGGTTACGAAAACACCGGCCTTGCACCTGGGAACCAAGTTGTAGGGGCTCCGGCTCATCCTCCCCTCCGCCAGAGATCGGAGTGACACGGGCTCTCCGAAGTACACGTAGATGTTGCCAAAGTTCTCCGAGAGGATGCGCCTGGCCTTCAGCAGCCCCTGCCAGGGTCACCACAGGGGAAGAGAACACAGGGGTCAAGTCAGCAGCCGCTGGCGTGCAAAGCAGCGTTTCCTCTGCTTTTCAATGAAACCAGGCCCGGCCACCGCGTACGTACTGTTGTAGATTCCCTCGGCTTAGGGACCCCTAGAAGCTCATACGCGTAGAGAGTTTCTTCCAATATCTTATCGTAACTGATGCTAATGGGAACGAGGTAAGTATCAAAAACTTCTCTTTTGAAAAATGGTTCCATCACGATGTTCAGCAGACCTGTAAACACAGGGAGAAATGGTCTCCGTGAATACTGCAGAGTGGAGAACTCAAGGGCCTATCGACAGGGAGGCACGAAAAGTGAAGCCTGTACACTAAGCGCAGAGACGTAAGCAGTTGAACTTAGGGACAGTCACACTTATGAAGAATCTCTCGCCAAAAAAAGCGTCAAGGTGTGGTTAGCAGCTTCGATGACGCCCCACCTAAACTTTGGGATTTACTTTTCCTCCAGTCTATAAGCGACCTACCAAATTTAGGAGTCAACGTCTTGGAAGAGCGGCTTCTTGTCCCTTCGAGGAAAAATTCAACAGGAGCATAACCATTCTTTAAAGAGAAAACACAAAGAAACAAAACAAAACACAAAACCCATTGCCTACGCTCCAAGCGATAAATGCTTCTTTCGAGTCCTTCCCCCGAGGCCCGCCCGCCCTGTGCACCGCCCCGACCAGGCCCCGTCCAGAGGAAATGCGGCCGAGCCCCCGCGCAGAGGGCACGGCGCCGTCAGCGGAGAGCGAGCCCACGTGCGCCCGCGTTTACCCGCAGCATGGTTTTCACGTATGCCGAGAACACGGCCCAGTAGAGTCTGTCGCCCCCGAAGGTCCGCCGCATGAAGAAGGCGCCCGACATCCGCAGCAGCTGCCCGACCACCTTCATGCCCAGGAAGTCTGAAACATGGGGTCGGCAGTCAGCGGACCCGGACACGCGAGCAGGTCTCAACTCAGACTCCGTCGGCGGGGTCTGGGTGCGTGAGGCGCCCTGCGACCTTAACAGCGGTCCTTTCTGGGACTGAGATCCCTAAGAAGGGACGCGTAACAGTTATGGGGAAGGGACCCGGGGCAGGTGCTCACTGAGAGGTCACCCTGTCCCCTCCACACGCCTCTGCGTTTACAACCAGACCAGCGGGCAACGCGACCCCTGTGACCACGTCATCATGGGATTTCCTCAGTCCCTCTGACGACAGGCCAATGCGTGTCCCCGCGCTCCGGACAGCCGGCCAAACGCGCTCCCACTGTCCCCGTCGCCCACCCGGCGGAAGTGGCCTCTTTCCCATGGCGCCCCTGGACAGAGCCGGGGGCGGGGGGCGGGTGGCTGTCGTGGGTGTGACAGGAGCCAGGCTCGCCTCAGCCCCTAATGTCCGAACAGCTGCCTCACGCGTCCACACGGGTGAAAGCGCTCGAGCCCCTGCGGCGTCACCTCGCTGTCACCGCACTCGTCAACAAAGGTGGGCGCTGAACCCCCGCCCCCGCTGCCCTCAAAGACGGGGGATGACTTAGCTGCCTGAGCGATCCTACAGAAATGAAAGCGCGGACGTGGAAATACGTCGTCGAGCTGTTAGTAACAGCAAATCTACTGAACCGCGACACGGCTACGCTGCTGAAGGTTATGTAGCTCCAAAAACGTTAGGCAGGGATTCGGACTCTGCCCCTGCACCACTTAAAAAATCAACTCAGAATGGATCTGTGACCTAAACGAAAGGCCTAAAACGATAAAACTCGCAGAAGAAACCATAGGGAAAAAGCTTCCCGACATTTGATTTGGCGACGTTGTCTTGGATGTGACACCAAAAGCAGAGAGAACAAAACGAAAAACAGATAAACGGGATTACATCAGAAGGAAAAACTTCTGTGCGTTACAGGACGTGATCGACAGAGTAAAACGGCAGCCCATGGGATGGGAGAAAGTATCTTCAGATCACGCATCCGATAGGGGATCGATACCCAGAATATATGACTCAACGATGACAAAAACGACCCGATTTAAAAATGGGCAAAAAACTTGAACATGTCTCTCGAGAAGATATAGAAATAGCTAAGAAGTGTATGAAATGATGCTCAATATCACTGATCAACAGGGAAATCAAAATCACGCCGAGACGCCGCTACGTACACTGAAGCCAAACCGAAACCAACCGTGCTGGCGACGACGCGCAGAAAGTCGGGAGGGAGAGCGCCTGGCCGCTCTGGGCAACGGCACGGCGGCGCCTCGAAACCGACCATAAATGACCGGAGATGCCAGCAATTCTCCTTTGGGGAATGTGCCAGAATTGAAGGCAGAGACTTGAACAGACATCCACACACCCACGTGCGCAACACACGCTTCACGACAGCCAGAGAGGGAAGCTACCCAGGTGTCCACGACAGCTGAACGGATACACAAAACGTGGTCAAACCGTACACGGGGAGATCGCTCAGTCCCAGAAAAGGCGCCTGACATCGGCTACGTCGTGGATGGACCCTGACGACGTTACACTGAGTGAGATAAGCCGGTCACGGAAGGACAAATACCACGTGATTCTACAGACGTGCGGTCCCAGGAGGCACATCCACAGAGACGGGACGCAGAGGGCGGGTGCCGGGAGCTGGCGGGGCAACACGGCGGGACATTAACGTGTGATGGGGAGAGAGCGGCGGTTTTGCAAGATGAAAAGATTCTGTGGATGGCGGCGAATGCGCTTAACGCCCCCGAACCGTGCGCTTAGATGGCGAAGATGATTTTATGTTCTGTGTGTTTCGCCGCAACTTAAAAATAGATCAAAAAACAGGTCTCTTGACTGACCTACGTTCACTGGTACGTCACCAAATGAAAAACGTGGAATCGAGGTGGTGTCGTCTCGTCCCCAAACCTGCACCAGAGCGCAGGTCCGTGCAGGGTGGCGAGGCCGCACCGCCTGCAGAGCCCGTGGCACGCTGGGCCGCTCCGCTGAACACTTCCCTTTTTATACCTAAAGGAAGCAGAGAGACCGGACGTACCCATCCCCGCCGCGATGACCGGGACAGGCAGGTCGCAGCTGTACAGGAGGAAGGACAGCATCAGGAAGTCGATGTAGCTCCGGTGGCTGGGCAGCAGGACCACTGGGTGCTGCTGGACGGCTCGCTGCAGCTGGAAGGCAAGGGTCCCACTCAACGCTCTCGGTTTCCACACAGTTAAAGTCACACCTCAGATCAGAACGCGGGAGGAGGTGCGTGAGAGGCCGCGCTGACACCACTTCCTGCCTCCTTGACGACCCACGCGACCCCACTTGGGACGTCTGGCCGAGCGACCTCGCACAGAGCCACAGTGTCGGGACAGGCACGTCCGTGGATGACCGTGGACACACTCGCTGGCACTGCGTGTGCACCATCTCACACCACGGGTCTGTGACCGAGGCCTGAGCCTTAGCTTCCTGCTCTGTGACGGGGTCACTCGCCCGGTAAAGGGCGGCTGGGAATGGAACTGAAGCCGGTCTGACTTAGAAAGGCATGTGGACGGCTGCACCAGACCGCCTGTCTGCAGTAAGAGGGGACGGAACCGTCGGGGACATTAAAAACGGCTCTGAACTATCGAACGAGAGGAGTGGCGTTTCTCTGGTCAAACGCTGGGCTCGCTGCCAGGGAGAACAAGAAGGGGGGTGCATGTCGGCTCACAGGTGTACCCCGTAGGCCGCCAACCTAAACGCCGCCGCTGGTATCGGCGTGCCGTCTGCCTTTCTTTCTGAAATCTAAGTATAACTGACTGACGCAGGGCGATTTGCGATCAGCTAAGACGTGGCCAGCCAACACTCTCTGGCCGCAGACACTGGACCAAGCGTCCTTTGACTTGTCCGTCAAAAAGATCAAAACAGTAGGTCAGTAATCTAAAAAGTCACAAGGGGAAAAAGGAGAAACATTCAAAGTAAAGTAGATAACTGAGTAAAAGCAAATATTAGTGGCGAAGCAGCCACGGGACTCCTCGTACCGCGTCAGGGGAGTGTGGAAGCCCCACCTGGTCAGGCTGAAGTCTGTGGGTGGGCGGGGGGGGTCACAGGAAAACCGGCTCCTTCCAGAGGCGGAGCCCCCTCAGCCGGGTGGGCGCCTAAGGGCTGGGGCGGCCGTGTGTGCGGGGTGAGAAGTCTTGGGGTGACTGAGTAGTGAGGGGCTGACGAGCAAGACTCACTTTCTGAATCCCTTCTTCGTTTATACACACTTTCGAGAAAATCTGTTTAAATATTTTGCTCAGGGTGAAGGCGAAAAACCGGATGGCTCCCAGATGCAGCTTGTGGCTCATCTCGTCCAAGATCTCACACGCCTCCCCTTGGAGGACGTCCACGGGTTGGAGGGTTTCCTTGGAAAGCTAGGAGGAGAGACAGCAGGAGAAATGTCTGAAAAAGAGCCCAGGCTCTTTCAAACCAGCACAACCGGTTCCAAATGGGTCGATACTGCGGAACTCAGAAATGCTGTGTCTTAGCCTCGAACGGACAGTTTATTTTCCGACACGATGAAAGTAGATAAACGATCCCATTTAGACAGGTTTAAAGACTCGAAATTGAAAGAGACAGCGTTTCAGACGGTGTGTGAGCGAGCTCACGCCCATGAGCTCGTGTCAGGACACACGCGGTGGGCCTTTTCGGGGACAGCCGCGGCACGGCACGTGCCTGCTCACCACTATCACACGGGAAATGTGGGGTCACACTGAACTGCCACTCAGACTACATCGGACGGCTAGGACACGGGCACAAGCACCCCCGAATCCCACAGGGTAATCAGTGACACCAACGATCTCATGAGTAGAGAGCTCTCTTTAATCGGATGGCAGATCATCTCTCTCAGTAAAGAGAACACAATGCTGGCTGTGTGCCAGGACTGTCCAGGGCCTGGAGACGAACAGGTCAGTTTCCGTCCTCAGGGAAGC
>NW_011889193.1:74894-77056 GCF_000151845.1 Pteropus vampyrus
ATCTTTCTATTCTGACTGCTACCTTTGTAGAGTCGGCACCACCCCTTCTGGAAAGCTGACAAAGACAGCAAAGATGAGAGATCGGGCTGCAGACGTCTCATTAATTCTACAAGGTTTCGCCAATCACATCGATAAACTATTTTGTCTGCTTCTACTTGGCTTTAAAAATTCAATCGGAGCATGTATCAGAAAGTCAAAATTACGTCGAATCAAATCAGACGACATGGGTGCAAACGAAAGGAAAAGCCACTCAAGGAAAAAGCTCCCACGGGAGCTGCGGCCCGGCCCCGTGGGCCTCTGTGACTGCCCTCATCTCCTCCAGGTCCGCTGCAAGTCGGCGCCAACCCAGCTGGCTCCCGAAAACGCCATGTCAGGACACCGAGGACGTCTGCAGTGCTCGCTCGAAGAGTTTGTTTTTCCGATGATAAGTCACAGCAGTAGTCACGGTTAACGTGCACAGCTGCTTACTAAGTGTCAGGCGCTATGAGAACTTACATACGTTACGGAACAATCCTGTTTTTTATGCACATATGGGCACGTACGTGGAACAATCCTCAGAACAAATCTATGACAGCTGAGAAGCAGTCTCTATCATGACCCTCGTTCACATGGGGAAGCGAAGGCAGACACGTGGAATCACGCTCCCGCGGTCCCACAGCGGCGAAGGCAGAGGTGTGGTCACGCTGTCACCCGATGGCTGCGCGGACCTGCTCTCCCTCCCCGCCGTGCAGCATGCGGCACGTCTGTCCCGCACCGACAGGCAGCTGTCTCAGGACGGGGCAGTGGTGGCCTCTCTGTGTCTCCCACATGGCCCCCCACGCCTTTGTTCAGGCTGCTGCCTCTAACGACACCCGCTGTCAAACAGCTGAGCACCTACTACGTGCGTGGCGTTGCTGGAAAGTCGTGGTGATCAAGGCGGCCTCGGCCTCCCGTGAGCAACCGGGCACACGCCGGCACCGTCGCAAGCGGCGCTTTGCCGCTGCTCACCTGGAGGACACTTCGCTCCTGGCCCCCTCGCCTGTGTGCCACGCCCCAAGTCTCCCCGGCCTGGACCAACCGTCAGCTTCCCCTGGATGGCTGACGGCACCCTCGCCACCTTCCGAGGCGGGACCTAATGTGCTCACTGGACTTACATTTGGCGTCTGCCCTACAGGCCCGCAGACTTCTCGTCTGGGTAGGAAATGCGGCCCCTACATTTCTGTACTCCCAGTTCCCAGCAGGAACGCGGTCACCGCAGACTCAGGTACATCACTGAGTGAAGCCACCTCCTAAAGCCTCTGGTGGCCCTGGGGGTTCACAGGCCAAGCTCACACCCTCCCGGCCTGGCCCGCACCTGGAGTCCAAGCCGGCGGGTTCTAACCCAGGCTGCCCAGCCAAGTGGCCTGGGACACTCGAGAAGTACCGAGGCCCAGGCCCCCCTGGGGTTCGGGATTCATCCGGTCTGTGAGCATCGGGACTGTTTGGAAAGTGCTCCGAGTCACCCCTACACGCAGCCCGCGGTGATTAACTGTCCTGCCCTGTGTCACGCTGGAGAAATATTTACCCTCATAAAACAGAGGTTCTGACGTGGCTCCGCCCCCCAGGTGCACTGTACAAAGTGGAGCCCTGGCAGGGGCGCTTCAGAGAGGCCCAAGGCTGGCCTCCCCTGCCTCCCCCGCCTCCCCCACCCAGCGGGCCACCCGCCCCTGCCTCCACACCCCGCAGCTGCTCCTCCAGGGGACCCGCTCAGTCCCCAGGCCGTGATCGAGAGCCCCCCGCAGGCACTGCTTCACAGGCGGGGGAATGGATGCGCCTGCTCCCTAAGGGGAGGCGGACGGCAAACAAACCCGGCAGGTCCACTGGGGGCACCACGGCCTGGCCGGCGGCGAGATGCTGGACGTTGGCCCCAAGCGAGTCCCAACCTGCAGCGCCCGCCCGTCTCCGGGGTCCATACTCCCACCTGGCACAGCCTCACTGAACACGGAGTGGGGACAGATGCCACCGTCACACAGGGTTTCCACCTCACAGCGACGCACACACAAGGGGCCTCAACAGCACAGGGAACGGCGAACTAATCGGGAAGTGCTGACTGTGGAGCACTGTGTTTGAACAATAGGCTTGCAAACCTCGGGAAAATTCAACCACCAGCTCTGAGAGCCAGTACGAGACTCCTGTAGCTCAAC
>NW_011889193.1:77516-79290 GCF_000151845.1 Pteropus vampyrus
CGCCGGCCTCGCTGCCTTTCCCAGGCCTCCCTCCCTCCTCTGGATGACCGCGACCGTGTCCCACCTGCTCTGAGCTCTACGGTGGTCGCACTGGGTCCCTTCCTCAACCAGCGAGAGAGCTTAGCCACTCGAATGACCACACGGAAACCTCGATGTGCTCTTAGACTTTGAAACGTGACCATGCTTAAATGGTGCCCCGCTAAGTTGAGATTTTTATCCTAAGGGCGGGTGAACATGATGTATAAAATTCCCTTAGGAAATATTCTCTGCCTACTTCCTTGGTCTCATTTCTCATGTGCCCTTTATGCTGCCCTTACTACCTGGTTCCCCCGAACACGCGAGGAAGTGGTTTTCTTACACAGATGCTAGGACAGCCCCCTCTTCCCCTGTCACCAAACCCGTCTGGTGCTCCTTGTCGTCGCGCCCCAGCGCACTGCGCATGCGTCCGTCGCTGCCCTCCCCACTCCGCTGTCCTGTTCGTTTGCTTTCACGACGTCCTTTGAAGTCCTTAAAAGCAAGGCTGGGTCTTTAACTTCTATATCTTGGCCACCGAGAACAGTAACTAAAGACACCGCAGGCTCCCATTGCTGCAACGTTTACTGCAATCGGCAGCGTCTGAAACATCTCCAAGGGCACTCTCGGACTCGAGAGTGTTGCGCAAGCGCCATGTGGCTCAGGAAATGATAAGGGCAGCCGGAAACAAGAGCGTAGGTTACTGTGAGAGTAAAAACTGCAGTTACAGGAGGGTTGCGGTCCAGCTTCAGAAGTAGAAAAAGCTCACTTGCAACGACTGCCTTCGTCTTTCATGGGAAAGTGGACCTTTGGTGAACGGGGAAGTGACAACCCCACGCTTTCCTTTAACATACGTATAGAGAATTGCAGTCGATTCACAAACCAGTTCGGGACCGAAAGAGCTAGCTCCGGGGAGCCGGACTCCACAGGAACCCTCTTCCCCACGAACTCCCTCGGGAGCTGCAGTCAGAGGTCACAAGATCTGGGCCGTCGGGAGCAATCACAAGCCCAGAGCTTTACCCATGTCCGGTCTGTGTCGCTAGATATCCACATATCTAATCTTTTGAAACTGTTTTGTTTATCTCGGTTCTTTTCCGTTTTCACCTACGCGAATTCACATTAAAGTCAGAAACTGCCGCCAACCGCTAAGACCTTAATATACCTTTCAAATGCATTCTTTTATTTCCTCTTAAAGTCGATAGAAATTAATATAGTGGTTTCAGAAAAAACCGCTTAGCTCCGGATTGTGCAAACCTGAGAGCTACCAGGCTTTCTCGCCTCGTAATTACTTCATAAAAACGGTGAGTTACCAACAAACCTTCTGCAGGCGAAACCGACCGGTTAAAATCAGGGCAGGCCGCCGGCGGGGGAGAAAGGGCAAGTCGGAGAGTGGCCGGTGGCATTTTCTTCCAAAATGACTCATGCAAAAAGTACAGCGACATGCGGGAGGCAAAAGTGGACGGTACAAATTTCCGGGAGTTCCAAATTTCCCCAGATCAAGGAGCGGTTTAAGCCGTGAAAACTCTATGCCCACATCCGAGCCCGGACACCGGAGCCGGGGAGCCGCAGGCCGGGATCCCGCGGTCCCCCCGAAGGCCCCTCGCGCCCCGTGCCCGGGCCGGGGGCCCCCGCGGGCAGGAACTCGGCACGCGCGCGCGCGTCTCTACACAGCCCGCGATGCCCGTTGCCTTGGAAACCACATCACCCTTCGGCCTCGGGGGCGGTCAGGCCCCACTACCGGGCCTGCGTCGTGGCCGGGGGG
>NW_011889193.1:80645-82680 GCF_000151845.1 Pteropus vampyrus
GGTGGGTAACGAGGCCTCGAATTCCTGTCAGAACCTGCAGGTGACTGGTCAGAGTTGGAACAGGTGAGACACAGGGGCTGTGCAGATTTAGTGGAGAATAAAGGCCTTCAGATTAAGCCAATTGTCTTAGGCTCATCTTAATTCATAACCAAAAGAAAGTAGGAAACCTGTAACCCTAGAGTTAACGAGAAACACTGCAATGGCACAAAGCGTGAGCCACCCGGGATCGTCACAGGTCTCTGGGACGATTGCCATGGCGACAGTTTTAGTAAGGACCAAGGTGAGACTGAAGTAGTTGTTAATAAGAGTCAAAGACACACGTAGTCACCGAGGAAAAGATGCTGCGCGTTTTGGATTCTTAAGTGTGCAAATACGGCCCTGTCGGAAGGAAAGGGAATCGTCTTTCCTTTGCGCGTATATCCGGGTGTTGCTTGTGACAGTGGCACGTGTACACGTGCGCTCACGTGACTTAGCCATCACGTGGCAGCTAAAACCAAAATACTCTTTTTCCTTTTCCGTGTCGGAGCACACAGGAGAGACAGAAGATGAAGCAGAACCGAAAAGGACCGGGAAGAAGGAGAGCAGGAAGAGAGACGCGCGGACGCCAGCGGCCGCGGCGGCAGCGCCCGCGCCCCCGCCTGGTTCTCCTGTGAGAGGCCAGAGGAAGGGCGCGCAGAGCTTCTTCGCGGAGCTCAGAGCAGAGCTGCAGGGCGGCCCGGCCGCGCCCCCCGCGGGCGCCGGTGCCGCAGCATCTCGCAGCAGGGAGCGTGTGGCAGTGGTACGGTTCTGCAGCAGGAGGAGGACGGGAGGTCAGCAGCCGCATCCACACGGGGACACAAAGGTACGAGCTGGCGGGGTCCCGGGCAGGGGTGAAACCGCCGGTGGTGTCGTCTCAGGGGACTGTCTTTGCGAACTGTGCCGGGGTCCTCAGGAGCACCCTCGGGCTCGAGGATCTGCTGAGGACACCCACAGGACCCAGACTCGGCACGCCTTACCCCGGTCACGGGCGATCACAGCGCAGGATGCGGTGGGCTCGGCGAAGGGGCCGGCGCCCGGGTGGGCGGGGCCTGGAGCATCCGGGTGCAGGAGTCCGGGGGTCCACTCCCAGTGGGGCTGCCCGGGACGTGCTTAGTCCCCCAGCAGTGAAGTGAGCCAGCCTCGGAGGCTCGCCGCAGCCTGGATGTTGGGGGCTTTCTGCGGTTCGGTCACGTGGGCACGCCGACGCCGCTGTTCCGGCTCTGGACCGCAGAGGAAAAGCAGGCCTTCGCCGTAAGTCACAGCAGTCCCTGCTGGTCCCAGTCTCCGTTTCCCACGGCAACAGCGATGTGAAACATGAAGTGGAAAGTTCCAGAAGAGCCGTGCACACGCCTGGACCTGGGCACCGTCCTGAGCGGCGTGATGCCGCCTCGCGCTGTCCCGCCCCGTCGTGCCCGGGACGTGGGCCGTCCCTCGTCCAGCGTTTCCACGCCGTGTGTATTCCCTGCCCATCGGCTGCTTCGCGGCCGTCCCGGTTATCAGAGAGAGGCACCTTGTTCACGTAACTTTTACTCCAGCACGTTGTTATGCGTGCTGTTTTATTGTTAGTTATCGCTTCTAATCTCTAAGCGTGCCAAATTTATGATTAGGCTTCATCATGGGTGTGTATGTGTGGGAAACAGCATCGTGCATCCGCAGTTCGGGCACCCACGGGCGTCTGGGAGCATGTCCTCCACGGATGAGTGGGGACTGCCATATAGACCGCCCAGGCAGACTTGGTACAGCATGGGTCAGGCAGAACATTCTAGTTGCTCAGTTTGCAGGAGTCAGCCACGGGCCAGTCCTGAAAACAGGACTTTCTTGGAATGCGTAGGGTTTGGTGAACCCTGCTGAGTTCACCCTGTCCTGCTCATCAGCCTCTGCTCGCTGGCGCTTGGAGGAAGCTCGTCATTCGGCAACCGCTTTGGCCACTGGTCTAGTCACTGGGGCGTAGCGCTGACCGAAAGAGACAGAAGTCCTTGCCCTCAGGACTTCCGTTCTGGCAGAGCAGCGGCCTCAC
>NW_011889193.1:82828-85753 GCF_000151845.1 Pteropus vampyrus
CAGAAGAGCCGTGCACACGCCTGGACCTGGGCACCGTCCTGAGCGGCGTGATGCCGCCTCGCGCTGTCCCGCCCCGTCGTGCCCGGGACGTGGGCTGTCCCTTGTCCACGTTTCCACGCCGTGTGTATTCCCTGCCCATCGGCTGCTTCGCAGCCGTCCCGGTTATCAGAGAGAGGGACCTTGTTCACATAACTTTTACTCCAGCACGTTGTTATGCGTTCTGTTTTATTATTAGTTATCGCTTCTAATCTCTAAGCGTGCCAAATTTATGATTAGGCTTCATCATGGGTGTGTATGTCTGGGAAACAGCATCGTGCATCCGCGGTTCGGGCACCCACGGGCGTCTGGGAGCGTGTCCTCCACGGATGAGTGGGGACTGCCATATAGACCGCCCAGGCAGACTTGGTACAGCATGGGTCAGGCAGAACATTCTAGTTGCTCGGTTTGCAGGAGTCAGCCACGGGCCAGTCCTGAAAACAGGACTTTCTTGGAATGCGCAGGGTTTGGTGAACCCTGCTGAGTTAACCCTGTCCTGCTCATCAGCCTCTGCTCGCTGGCGCTTGGAGGAACCTCGTCATTCGGCAACCGCTTTGGCCACTGGTCTAGTCACCGGGGCGTAGCGCTGACCGAAAGCGACAGAAGTCCTTGCCCTCAGGACTTCCGTTCTGGCAGAGCAGCGGCCTCACACTGAGTTTGTCGGTCTCGTGAGAGAGGTGTGGCTACTCACCCAAACGCTCTTCAAGGGGTATCAGAGTGCTCTTGTGGAGTCCGTTGCTAGAATCCAGACACCTACTTCTGCCACCCTCCCCACATCCCAAGCGCCCGCCCACCCTCCGCGTCCCGCACGCTCTTGTCTGTCACAAAAGGGAACAAGGCTGTGTTAGCTCCCTAGGGTTTCCGTCCCGGTGTTTATTCTCCCATAGTTCTGGAGGCCAGAAGTTCAAAGTCACGGTGTCAGCTGGGCCGTAAGCCTCTCTCAAAAGGAGAGTTCTCTGTTTCTTCCAGCTTCTGGTGGCTCAGGGCCTCCTCGGCTTGTGGCTGCATCACTCTGAGCTCGCTGGATGTAGGGCCCATCCTCAGTCGAGGTAGGGCTCCTCATGAGGTCCTTCACTGTAGTGCAGAGACCCTTTTCCAGACGAGGTCCCGGGGTCGGGACCTGGGCGCACCGTCCTGGAGACCACAGTGGCGCCGTCTGCACAGGCAGCTGGGCCCCGTCGTTCTCACCTGCTGGTGCTGTGTTTCCGCATCTCTTCCATGGCCCGGAAATGCCCCTGTGTGGCCTCGGCAGTTCCAATAGCGCTGCCCGTTAAGCTCGCCAGGTGACCGGCGCGTTCAGTGACCATAGTTGCCCTTAGCCTAGGAGGCTAGGTCAGCGTCCCAGCTCCTGCACTGTAGACCTTGGGTGCTGGCAGCGGCCAAGGAACGGTGCCCTCGGCCCTCGGGGCAGCCAGAGCCCCCACGCTGGCCAGTCCAGGCAGCGCCCCAGCGTACCTTGCGAAGCTCAGCGTCTCCCGCGTGTGCCCCGACGTGCGAAGGTTGGAAGGTGTTTGGGGAATTTGACAAGCGGGCACCCCGGTTTCTTCAAATCCAGGTCCTTAGCTTCCTCTTCCACTCGGGTTTCTCTTCCTGGAATGGCAGGCTCTCTTTCTAACGGGAAGGACGGGGGCGTTGGCCCGCATGGGCCCGCGCCTCCGGCCCCTCTGACCGCATCTGCAGGAGGCTGTCGCCGTCTGTCTGGCCTGCATCGAGGGGACCTCTCCCTATCGTTGGCTTTTCCCGGGAGCCTCCGCTCGCGGTGCCTTTTGGGCTTCCTGGCCTTACTGGGATCTTCAGTTGTTCTCGGCGCCCTGCTCTTCTCTCCCCTTTAAAATTTAAACTTTGAAAATGCGACTGTGTCTCAGGAGGCAGAATACGGACCAGCAGAGACACGCACGCCCCTGCAGAGACCCGCGCGTGCGAGGAAGCGCAGCCAGATGCGACGCTAGTCATCGCGTCACGTCCTGGGCACAGGGAGTGCCGGGCGAAGAGTATCCGTCACTGGGACTCGTCGGATTCCAAAACGCGAAGCCAGGAGCTGCGTGACACGGTGACACCGTTGTGCCCTGGCCCGCTGAAAGCTTCCGGGTCATCACGGGGCAGTCCAGGGACACGTGGACTCAGCAAAAATATGTGACAAAGTGACGATGGCCTCCACTGCTCAGTGGCGGAGTCAGCTGGTCAGCCTTGAAGACCACGTGGGGACTGACAGACCCTGGCCAGTTGGACAGCAGCCCGCTGGTTCCAAGCCCAGAAGTGACCAGATCTCAGGCTCGTGCTGTTACTGGTATTGAAATGGGTTGTCACGAGTGTGACGTGGTGACCGCTGGTAAGAAAAATATTTGGTCTTTGCCCCATTCTGCCCCGGGGCCCCCAAAGCGTCTTCTACTATGCGAGTGACCGACTCTAGGTAAGCTTCCTGCTGGGGGCCGGCCGCCTGCCAAGCCAGCCACATGGTCACAGGCCCTGTGGGAGCTTTCGGTCCCCCCCTCCGTGTATGGGGTGGTGAGGGGCTGGAGGTCATGCCCCTGTGACAAAGCAAAGCCTCCATGAAGTCCCAAAAGGACGGTTCTGGAGAGCTCCGGGCCGGTGAGCGTGGAGGTGCCAGGAGAGGGATCCGGGAGAGGCGGGGGTGCTCCCTCTGCCCTGCCCCCCCGCCCCCCAATGCCCTGGGCATCTCCTCCATGGCGGTTCTGAGCTCTGTCCTCCTATGGTAAACCTGCGATCTCGCAAGTGAGCGGGCTTCTCGGGATTCTGTGAGCCGCTCTAGCAAATCGGTCGAACCCCGGGAGGGGTCCTGGGGTCTCTGATTTATGGCCAGTCGGGGACAGCCTGGACCGCCGCGGGGCAGGGGTTGCACCCGGCGTCCGGATGGGTGGTACACAGTGA
>NW_011889193.1:85803-90434 GCF_000151845.1 Pteropus vampyrus
GCTCCTGCACTGTAGACCTTGGGTGCTGGCAGCGGCCAAGGAACGGTGCCCTCGGCCCTCGGGGCAGCCAGAGCCCCCACGCTGGCCAGTCCAGGCAGCGCCCCAGCGTACCTTGCGAAGCTCAGCGTCTCCCGCGTGTGCCCCGACGTGCGAAGGTTGGAAGGTGTTTGGGGAATTTGACAAGCGGGCACCCCGGTTTCTTCAAATCCAGGTCCTCAGCTTCCTCTTCCACTCGGGTTTCTCTTCCTGGAATGGCAGGCTCTCTTTCTAACGGGAAGGACGGGGCCGTTGGCCCGCATGGGCCCGCGCCTCCGGCCCCTCTGACCGCATCTGCAGGAGGCTGTCGCCGTCTGTCTTGCCTGCGTTGGGGGGACCTCTCCCTATCGTTGGCTTTTCCCGGGAGCCTCCGCTCGCGGTGCCTTTTGGGCTTCCTGGCCTTACTGGGATCTTCAGTTGTTCTCGGCGCCCTGCTCTTCTCTCCCCTTTAAAATTTAAACTTTGAAAATGCGACTGTGTCTCAGGAGGCAGAATACGGACCAGCAGAGACACGCACGCCCCTGCAGAGACCCGCGCGTGCGAGGAAGCGCAGCCAGATGCGACGCTAGTCATCGCGTCACGTCCTGGGCACAGGGAGTGCCGGGCGAAGAGTATCCGTCACTGGGACTCGTCGGGGTCCAAAACGCGAAGCCAGGAGCTGCGTGACACGGTGACACCGTTGTGCCCTGGCCCGCTGAAAGCTTCCGGGTCATCACGGGGCAGTCCAGGGACACGTGGACTCAGCAAAAATATGTGACAAAGTGACGATGGCCTCCACTGCTCAGTGGCGGAGTCAGCTGGTCAGCCTTGAAGACCACGTGGGGACTGACAGACCCTGGCCAGTTGGACAGCAGCCCGCTGGTTCCAAGCCCAGAAGTGACCAGATCTCAGGCTCGTGCTGTTACTGGTATTGAAATGGGTTGTCACGAGTGTGACGTGGTGACCGCTGGTAAGAAAAATATTTGATCTTTGCCCCATTCTGCCCCGGGGCCCCCAAAGCGTCTTCTACTATGCGAGTGACCGACTCTAGGTAAGCTTCCTGCTTGGGGGCCGGCCGCCTGCAGAGCCAGCCACATGGTCACAGGCCCCGTGGGAGCTTTCGGTCCCACCCTCCGTGTATGGGGTGGTGAGGGGCTGGAGGTCATGCCCCTGTGACAAAGCAAAGCCTCCATGAAGTCCCAAAAGGACGGTTCTGGAGAGCTCCGGGCCGGTGAGCGTGGAGGTGCCAGGAGAGGGATCCCGGAGAGGCGGGGGTGCTCCCTCTGCCCTGCCCCCCCGCCCCCCAATGCCCTGGGCATCTCCTCCATGGCGGTTCCGAGCTCTGTCCTCCTATGGTAAACCTGCGATCTCACAAGTGAGCGGGCTTCTCGGGATTCTGTGAGCCGCTCTAGCAAATCGGTCGAACCCCGGGAGGGGTCCTGGGGTCTCTGATTTATGGCCAGTCGGGGACAGCCTGGACCGCCGCGGGGCAGGGGGTGCACCCGGCGTCCGGATGGGTGGTACGCAGTGAGTTGGGTCTGGAGCACGCGCTGGGCCGTGTGCGGACCGGTGGCCAGGACCCCGGGTGGTGGGTTTATCTGGGAGCCTGGCTCCCAGTCCCGTCCCATCGTGTCCTGCCCCGTTGTCTGACCCACACGTGCATGTCCTACGCTGTCGCAGGCGTGGCGTGCTGGCAGTGTGACACCCACTCCCTCCTCTCCCCACGGGTGGCTGGGCACCTGCTCCTCGCCAGACCTAGGGCCAGCAGCAAGCGATGCAGTTAGTCCTTTTCCTCAGGGACTAGACCGTCTGCTGGCGGGGTCGGGCAGACCCCAGACGAGTAGAATTTTGGTTGAACAGTCCCAGACACTCCTAGGGAGCAGCAGGGTCCCGGGAGTGACAGGCAACCCCCTTCCGGTGGGATGGGCGGGGAGCTCGGAGGTGGCTTCGGGCTCATGCTCCTGAAGGGCGCGGTGTCAGGAGCCGGCAGAGAGAGCCGTGTCGCAGGAGCTGCGGGTGTGGGGAGGCCGCGGGAGCAGCGCAGGGCCGGACGGCGGGCTGCTGGGGACCCGCGCTGCTGGCCCTCCTCCCGGGCAGTGCCGAGGCCCCTGGATTTTAGCTTAAAGTACGAAGAATTTTGAGCGACCGCTCAAGGTGATTTACGTTTAATCAGGGCGCTCCAGCCCCCGCTGCGTGAGATGCCACATCGGCGAGAGCAGCAGGCTCGAGGGGCCGAGTCGGGGCCGACGGCGGGTCCAGGTTCACAGTGGAGTGGCCCCGGTTCATGACGTGGGGGACGGGTGGGCGGAGCCGCTCCGCAGCGAGCGCTGTGAGGCCGCCCAGGAGGTTCCCGCGCGCTTGCTCTCGGGACGGCGCCCCGTGGGGTGCACAGCGCCCCAGGGGTTGTCTGGCCTCTGGGGACGTGTCCCGTGGGTGCCCTTCCTCCACCCGTAATGCCGGCCCCTGCTTTCCATCCAGGACCCTTAGCCTCTTTTGTGGCCGCACAGACACGGGATCAGACAGGACAGTGGGGACAGTGCAGCGCGCTGCCGGTCAGGGGGCTCCTGCGGCCCAGACTGGCTGCGTGGCGACTGCTGAGCACGTGGCGACCGCCAGCAGCAGCTCTGCTGGCCGGTGCTTCCGGGAGCCGGCGCCACGTCGTTCACCCTCTGGTGGTTTGTGTCACGGATTCCCTCGGCTCACGTGCCGTCTTCATCGTAAACCGTTTGCCTGCGTTTACGCTGTGACGTCACGGTCCCGTATCTGTAATGCCAAAACCCCAGAGCTTCGAAACCGCAAGTTAGTCTTTCTCGTAAGTTTGGGGCACATGTATCTGGCAGCAGAAACCGGCCCGAACCGATGCGAGGCCTCAGAGCTCCCTGTTGCGTCCCCCTTGGCTTGAGTAGTCACGGCTGTCACTGCAGAAGCGCAGTATACAAAGAGCGTGCTACCTGGGTGGTCTCTGGAGCCCACGGGATGTGGGGCGTGACGATGCTCAGCACCCAGTATCACCTTTCAGAAACGCAGACCCTCCGGAGTTTCCCAGGGACCCCAGGTGGAGTGCGGATGTGGGGCGGGCCCAAGGTCCGGTTTGGGCCTGAAACTGACGCTCAGGGACAGAGCAGGCCACCTTGGGCTCCCTGTCCCCAGAGAGACACGGCGTGCTGGTCTAGAACCTTCTCCAGCATGAAGACGTTTTCCCAGGCTGTTACTGGCCTCGTAGTCTCTGGTTACCAAGGTCTCGCCCAGCGCTGTGCTGGTCACGGTGCCACCTGCGTTCTGTACCCCTGTCCTTCAGTGGGCCCCGCGTTAGACATGTGTGAAGGAGGAAGTAACCCGGCCGACGCGATTCCTACCCGACGAGATGGGTCATGCCTCATCGGAACAGGAGCGAGACCAGCGAGGGGCGCGGCAGGTGGTGACAGCTCGCCATGTACGCCCCCGAACAGCTCGCAGCGGGGAGCGGGCTCCGAGGGGCTTCGCTCCAAGCAGCTCCCACAGTGGGGAGCCAGCGACCGTTCATCCATCACAGCGACTGGCTACGATGTCCGAATTTTCTTAAAAGGGAATGGCTTTTGGTTTTATCAGTTTGGGCGGAAATTTTAAGTTCCACTCAGTGATCTTCAGAGACAGAAGCAGGAAGCGACCCAGGCCCCGTGCGCCCGCTTGTCTTGCCCAGTCGGCCGAGCCGAGCTGAGCCGAGCCGAGCCGTGTGACAGCTTCCGTCTGCCCCGGGGCGCTGGCCTCCACGGTGCTTCGTCTAAACAGAGACGACAAGTTCCCGGGGCTGCTTGCATTGTACTTGTACAAAGAGGGTTTATTTACCCAGCGACTCCCTAACTGGACAAGGGTCGGACGGTGTCCGTCGCTGCAGGACAGACAGCTGGGGTCGGCAGTGACTGGTCCTCGGAGCCCGGCCTCGCCCGTCACCACCGCGCCCTGAGGCATTCGATTCTGCCGAAGACCCGCTGTCCGAAGAAAATCAGACAGGTGATAAAAGCAGGAATCCCGATGTAGCGACGTGGAGGGCGCGTTACTGGGACCAGCAGCACAGAGCTAGGCCACGTGCCTGCGACACGACGTTCGTCCTCGTGGTGAGACCTGTCACCCAGCGTGCAGGCCACCCAGAGCAGTGTCCATGTGACGGGAGCGGCCTGCGGCGGTGCCTGGGAGCCTGTCAGTTCCTCGGCGGGGGACCACTTGGCCACGAGGTCATCAGCCTTATGTCCTCGTAACAACCCCCCGAGGTCAGCGCGGGGCTCCACACGGAGACAGACGCTGGCCTCTGTGGCAACACCAGTGACTGACCCGCACGGCCCTGGGACAGTGGAGGGGGCCGACAGGACGAGCTGCAGCACAGCTCCCCTGGTCAGGAGAGACTGGGGGACACATGGGCCGCGGCGCAGGGCACGTCTCGCCGTGGCGAAGGGCGTGGCCCCAGACGCCCGTCCCTGCAGCCCGCTTCCGGGGGTGACCCGAGACCTCCGGGGCCCGCAGATCGGCCAGCGCAGTTTCCCGGTCAAGTCCGTGGCTCGGTGACCACAGCCAGAGGGTCTGTGGATGTAAAGAGCCTCCTATTTTGAAGGCATTTGTCGCACCGTTATTTTCTGTTGGGA
>NW_011889193.1:90484-91502 GCF_000151845.1 Pteropus vampyrus
ATGGGCGGGGAGCTCGGAGGTGGCTTCGGGCTCATGCTCCTGAAGGGCGCGGTGTCAGGAGCCGGCAGAGAGAGCCGTGTCGCAGGAGCTGCGGGCGTGGGGAGGCCGCGGGAGCAGCGCAGGGCCGGACGGCGGGCTGCTGGGGACCCGCGCTGCTGGCTCTCCTCCCGGGCAGTGCCGAGGCCTCTGGATTTTAGCTTAAAGTACGAAGAATTTTGAGCGACCGCTCAAGGTGATTTACGTTTAATCAGGTCGCTCCAGCCCCCGCTGCGTGAGATGCCACATCGGCGAGAGCAGCAGGCTCGAGGGGCCGAGTCGGGGCCGACTGCGGGTCCAGGTTCACAGCGGAGTGGGCCGGGTTCGTGACGTGGGGGACGGGTGGGCGGAGCCGCTCCGCAGTGAGCGCTGTGAGGCCGCTCGGGAGGTTCCCGCGCGCTTGCTCTCGGGACGGCGCCCCGTGGGGTGCACAGCGCCCAGGGGTTGTCTAGCCTCTGGGGACGTGTCCCGTGGGTGCCCTTCCTCCACCCGTAATGCCGGCCCCTGCTTTCCGTCCAGGACCCTTAGCCTCTTTTGTGGCCGCACAGAAACGGGATCAGACAGGACGGCGGGGACAGTGCGGCGCGCTGCCGGTCGGGGGGCTCCTGCGGCCCGGACTGGCTGCGTGGCGACTGCTGAGCACGTGGCGACCGCCAGCAGCAGCTCTGCTGGCCGGTGCTTCCGGGAGCCAGCGCCACGTCGTTCACCCTCTGGTGGTTTGTGTCACGGATTCCCTCGGCTCACGTGCCGTCTTCATCGTAAACCGTTTGCCTGCGTTTACGCCGCGACCTCACGGTCCCGTATCTGTAATGCCAAAACCCCAGAGCTTCGAAATCACAAGTTAGTCTTTTTCGTAAGTTTGGTGCACGTGTATCTGGCAGCAGAAGCCGGCCCGAACCGATGCGAGGCCTCAGAGCTCCCTGTTGCGTCCCCCTTGGCTTGAGTAGTCACGGCTGTCACTGCAGAAGCGCAGTATACAAAG
>NW_011889193.1:93143-93702 GCF_000151845.1 Pteropus vampyrus
AAGTCCGTGGCTCGGTGACCACAGCCAGAGGGTCTGTGGATGTAAAGAGCCTCCTATTTTGAAGGCATTTGTCGCACCGTTATTTTCTGTTGGGACTTATAAACCCAATCTCTACTCCTAAAAGAAATATTTAACTCAGGTTGGAGTTCGGGTGGCCGTTAGTGTAGCGCCTGGTGGGAGGGGAGAGAGCGTTGTTTAAATAGCACGTTTTCACCCCCCGAGACCCCGCTCTCCCGGGCGCCCTCGTCTGAACCCCTCCAGCCTCCTGCACGTGGCGCGAGACGCGACTCCTCTCAGCCTGACTCGGTTTCCCCTCGGTCCTCTCTTAAGCCTTGAGCCCCAACGGCATTTCTATCCGTTTCCCTTCGGTCAGCGGTTAACCGGGCCCCTGTGCGCCGCGCTTTGTTACTGTCGCATTCATCGAGGCACCCGGGCCAGCTCCGGGCGTTTCTCTGCGTGGCGCCCTGCTGGCGGTGGACGCGGTGGCGACACACCCGCAGGCGGTCTTAACAAGGGTCTTTTTTCTTTTCAGACCAAGGCTAGTCTCCTCGAGAAAGAT
>NW_011889193.1:94209-94918 GCF_000151845.1 Pteropus vampyrus
AAGTCCGTGGCTCGGTGACCACAGCCAGAGGGTCTGTGGATGTAAAGAGCCTCCTATTTTGAAGGCATTTGTCGCACCGTTATTTTCTGTTGGGAATTATAAACCCAATCTCTACTCCTAAAAGAAATATTCAAGTCAGGTTGGAGTTCGGGTGGCCATTAGTGTAGCGCCTGGTGGGAGGGGAGAGAGCGTTGTTTAAATAGCACGTTTTCACCCCCTGAGTCCCCGCTCTCCCGGGCGCCCTCGTCTGAACCCCTCCAGCCTCCTGCACGTGGCGCGAGACGCGACTCCTCTCGGCCTGACTCGGTTTCCCCTCGGTCCTCTCTTAAGCCTTGAGCCCCGACGGCGTTTCTGTCCGTTTCCCTTCGGTCAGCGGTTAACTGACCCTGTGCGCCGCACTTTGTTACTGTCTGGCGTTCGTCGAGGCACCCGGGCCAGCTCCGGGCGTTTCTCCACGTGGCACCCTGCTGGCGGTGGACGCGGTGGCGACACACCCGCAGGTGGTCTTAACAAGGGTCTTTTTTCTTTTCAGACCAAGGCTAGTCTCCTCGAGAAAGATGTGGACGTACAAGAATTCAACTTAGAAAAGGTATGTGTTTCGAAACTGTTAATTTTTTCAGCTTCCTAATATAAAAAAAAGACGGACGTGCTGACACGTCCAGTGGTTGGGAAATGGTCAAGCACGTCGCTCTACGTCGCTCGCTCGAGT
>NW_011889193.1:95883-98130 GCF_000151845.1 Pteropus vampyrus
CTGTGCGCAGGCCGCCCTGTGTCCCGGGGTGCACACCAGGAGGGGAGCTGCTGCGCCCCTTCCTCCCTACAGGGGGGCCCTGGGTAGTCCTCTGCTCAGTCGACTCTGCGGCGGCCTTCCACGTTCCTCAGAGGGTCTGAGGACGAAGCTTCGAGCCTGCTTTAACGTGCCTACTCGAGAAAGTGTTAAAAGCGAATCGAGTCTCGGTGGCTTTTGATCAGAGAGCTCTTGCTTTTTTTGGCTCTGCAGTATCTCTTACTGACACCTATGTTATCTTAAATTCTGATGCCAGGCCCAGGACACAGATATTTTCAAGAGAAAGAAGAGGAAAGGGCAGGAAGACAGGTGAGCGATACCACCAGGTGCGAGGGCGGGGTGACCTGCGGAGACCTGATTAGTGCCGAAAGTAACACCTTGAATTCAGTAGTGTTTCCAGCCCGCGGGAGCACCCGCTCTCCCTCCTGGGTCCCAGTGAAGCCCTTTAGGGTTGAGACAGGACTTGGCGAGCTGCCCAACGTCGGCGGCCCCAGACCTGAGTTAGGGACCTCGTCCCGTCTCCCTTGCCAAAGAGCAGACGCTACAGGTGACCAGCGCAGAAGCCGAGATCGGCCTTCCCCAGACTTCCGTCCCCCCCGAGCCTGCTGCTGCGACAGCTCGGGCGGGGGCGGGCGCCAGTGTGCGTGACGGGACCTGCCGTGCCGCGTCGCACTTGTTCCTTAGTTCCCTTCGTACCTCTCTGTCCCGCTCGAGTGGCCCTTTCACACCTGACGCCTTCGCCTTAACCTTCACTCGACTCCTAGTGAGCTCACACGCGCCGTCCAGCGGTCATCCGTCTGACCGTATGTGTCTGTCGAGGGCCCGCTGTGTGCCAGGCACGCAGGTGTCTTGGTGTTGGGGACACAGCCGTGGCCACACTGAGGCCACCCCTGCCCTAGAGGGGAACGCCGACACCACAGCCCAGCGCCACGTGCCGGGTGCTGGCAGGTGCCGTGAAGAGGCAAGAACATCGGGGGGGGGCGGGCGGGGTGCTGAGGAGGTGACATCCGAGCTGAGAACCAAGCAAAGAGGAGGGGACAGCCTGAAAAGAGCCCGCAGCGGACGCTCTGTGTAGAGGCAGAGGCGTGTCTTGGGGACGGCGGGCATCGGGGCGCTGCCGCCGGGCTGGGCCGTGCGCGGGAGGGCGCGGGCTCTGTGGAGCGGGCCGGGTGGCCAGCGTGGCGGTGCCACCACCCTTCCCAGGCTCAGCTCTGGTACCGTCTCTCTCCTGAAATGTAGGAAATCCAGAAAGAAGCAGCCGGCGGCCAGCATGTCGTCAGGTGGACGGAACGGACAGGTGGGCAGGTTCAAAAACGGGACCTTGATCCTGAGCCAGGTGGACATCAAGAAAATAAATTCTTCCCGGGTGGCCCGATGACATCCTTTACCCAGCGGAGGGGCAGGGACGTGCCTTCGTGCTGAAACCGGGCCCCGCAAGCCTTCCAGACTGTTCTTAACATTTCGTAAACTACTTTTTTATTTTAAGGAAAAATAGCTAAATAAAAGTGCTTGGATTTCCGATCGCCACCGTGTCCGTCCACTGGCGGTAACCGCGTGGGGCCCGTGTAGGGTTTCCCGTCCTCCCTCAGGGCTGGTGCTGTGTTCGCCACTGTCCTGTGCGTTCACTTGTCATGAGACCCAATAAATGTACCGTTTTGTGAGAGCTAATAATGAGCTGTAAGCGACATTTAATTTTCTATAAAAATGAATTGTTACCGTGTACATCACAAAAGCACCCAGAATGAGTAAATTTGTCAGTTACTCGGTGGGAAAGTCTGTTTCAACTTGCTGCCTAACAGGTGTGTGAAATCTGCTTCGTAAGAAGGCACATAAGTCACATGCAGCTTTTGTGGTACACGTGATGAGTTAAGGCAGCAGACGAGTTTACCTGTGCCCTGGTACCTGCGTCTGAGCCTCACCGCCTCCAAAGGCATCGCCTGGGGCAGTAAACGTGAGATCTTAATGACAGCACGTTTGCCGGAAGCGTCTGGGGCTTTCAATGCTTGTTCCACATTGAAAAAAGATAGTCTTTATTGATACTAATCCATTTTGGCTTTTTTTCTTTTTTCTTTTTGGCCAAATAATTCAGATCCAAACTAGGACTAATAGGGTTTTGGTCAGAACAGAGGGGTATACATGGCTGACCTTTCTTATGTGATTTATAAGTTAACTCTGAAGACACCGCCAGATGAGGAGCTCAGAAAATGTTTT
>NW_011889193.1:99105-100508 GCF_000151845.1 Pteropus vampyrus
CATCACGACCAGCAGAGGCGCTCGGGGAGGGCACGGGGGCCAGACGGGATGGGGGAGGCGGAGCGTCCGTGACAGCTCGGTGCCAGCCCCCTGGGAGGGGTCCTGACAGCTGTCCCCCGGCCAGCCACGGGCGGACTGTCCCCCAGAGCCCCTTTCAGGAACAAGGACTTACACCTCGGTGCTCAGGATGTCCCTGCCTCTTCCCGGGGTGGCCCAGGGAAGACGCGTGGACGAGGCGAGGGCCTCGCATCCCTGCTAGCGACAGCTCCGTCCGCTTCAGGGCCTGACGTCTCCCCTGGCCCAGTTCTGCTTCCTGCTCCGCATGGAGCCCAGGAGCACCCAGTACCCGCTGCCCCGGCGTCTGACCTTGGAGCCGCCCCACCCGCTCCATGGTCAGGGCCCAGGGAGGCCGGGTCTCGGCTGCCAGCTCCGGCTATGCCGGGGGGCTGGTTAGGGTCCCGGGTCAGTTAGGGCCTGAGCCCGAATCTCCCCAGGACGATACTTTATCATTTAGTCACGGGTGATCCCCCCACCCCGGAGTTTCCTGGCACGTGCCACACGAGCACGTTGACCCGGCCTCACGAGGCGCAGGCCCCCTGGGAGGGAGGGCGGGCGGCCGCCCCCTCTCACAGCCCCGGCCGTCGGGGCTGGTCTGGGGAGGGCGGACCTGGCCTCTGAGCAGTGACTACAGACGGCATCTTGTCTCTCGGTTGTCGGCAGTGTCAAAAGAATTTATTTCAAATCCGCTTAAGACTGTGGCAAAACTCAGGTTGTCCAAAAGGCAATACACAAAGTTCAACCAAGCCCCGAAGACCGGAAAACAGTGTTCGCAATCCAAAAAAATACAAAGGCTGCGGATACGATACAAAAACTAGAAAAAACTCGCCTCTCTCCCCCACCCGCCATGTTTCCGGTGGACTGTGGGCCCGCAGAGGGCCGAGAGCTGCCGCCCGGTCCCTACGGGTAGTGAGTGGCGGGGTGGCCGCAACAGGGGTGGGGTGCGGTAGGGAATGGCCAAAGAAAGGGGGAAATGGACGTTCTCTCTACGGCCAAAACAAGGACACAAAGCTCTTCGTTACTTTCTAGATCCCTTTGCCACCGCGACACAGACACCTCATGCCGAGTACAAGTTTTGTCCTACGTCATGCACGTCCCGCCCGCTGCCCGCGCCCTCCGCGCCTGCTCTGGTGCCGCAGAATCCGGGGCCGGCGCGTCCAGGCCCCGGGAGCGGCAGGCGAGAGGGCCCCGCGGGAGTCTCACTGGGGACACACCGCCATGGTCCGGCTTCCACAGCCGTCACCATCCCAGCCCGGAGCTGATGTAGGGGCTCAGCCTTCCTGAGCGTGTGGCCTGGTGAGCGGGGCCCACCCCGCGTGCCCAGGACTGGTGCCCGCGTGAGCAGC
>NW_011889193.1:101370-101893 GCF_000151845.1 Pteropus vampyrus
CTCGCCTCTCTCCCCCACCCGCCATGTTTCCGGTGGACCGTGGGCCCGCAGAGGGCCGAGAGCTGCCGCCCGGTCCCTACGGGTAGTGAGTGGCGGGGTGGCCGCGACGGGGGTGGGGTGCGGTAGGGAACGGCCAAAGAAAGGGGGAAATGGACGTTCTCTCTACGGCCAAAACAAGGACACAAAGCTCTTCGTTACGTTCTAGATCCCTTTGCCACCGCGACACAGACACCTCATGCCGAGTACAAGTTTCGTCCTACGTCATGCACGTTCCGCCCGCTGCCCGCGCCCTCCGCACCTGCTCTGGTGCCGCAGAATCCGGGGCCGGCGCGTCCAGGCCCCGGGAGCGGCAGGCGAGAGGGCCCCGCGGGAGTCTCACTGGGGACGCACCGCCATGGTCCGGCTTCCGCAGCCGTCACCATTCCAGCCCCGGAGCTGATGTAGGGGCTCAGCCTTCCTGAGCGTGTGGCCTGGTGAGCGGGGCCCACCCCGCGTGCCCAGGACTGGTGCCCGCGTGAGCAGC
>NW_011889193.1:101943-103703 GCF_000151845.1 Pteropus vampyrus
GATTCGCCCGACCGTACCTGAACCGACATCAGAGCCAGGTGAACGGACGAGTCCCCGGGGGCCGACCTGGGAGTCTGACCCCGCCCTCCGGCCCCAAACCTGCTCCTCCGTGTCCCTGTCCAGTGACATTCTTCCAGTGACAAGGAGGAATGGGGTCAGCGGGAACAGCCACAGGCTTGGTTTCCTCACAGAGTCCTGAGCTGTCCGGGGCCAGCGCGGACAGATGACCCTCCAGTGACGTCCGGTCAGGTGTCCGACCAGCTAACGGCCCAGCCCCTCGGGAGGAAAATGAAGGTGTTTTGTTTCTAGGTGGGGGCGGGGGGGGGGCTGTAGCACCTGCGGTGAGTGTGAAGTGAGGCCTGGCGGGCTGGCTTCTGTCCCGGGGCCCATGTCCCTACCTGCCCGCTGGCACGACACTGCCGACCGATGGCACAGCCCGGGCTGGGCCCTGGGACGAAGGTCCCTGTGCAGCCCGGAGTGGACGGCCCACGTGCCGCTGCCGCTGCATAGCCACACGCGACGAACCACGAGCACGGCCTGCTCCTCGGCGGCCGTGTCTCCCGGGGGGACACTCAGCTGTCACAGCTAAGGGGGCACTACCGGCGTCTAGCGGGTGAAGGCCAGGGCGCTGCGGAACATCTCGCTGCGTGCGGGACCGTGAGGGCCTGACCCGTGAGAACGGCCTACCCCGTCGTCACGGAGCCGCAGCTGCGAGACGCCGGCAGCATCTGCGGTCCGAGGATCCGGCCTGGGCAGAAAGGGGAGAAGCGGGGTGTGCGGTGTCTTGGCTGGCCCCGAATTCGGGGCCACAGGAGACTCAAGGGAGATGCGTTCTAAGAGGAAGGGCCCCCGTGAGGTCGGAACTGCAGAGCCGCGTCATTTCCGGGGCGGCCTCCGAACCCCCTTCTCGCAGACCAGCTCCGTCTTCCCTCAGCCAGCCCGACGGAAGCGTCATCGCAGGTGATTTTCATGTACAAGAATGTCACCACGCCGTGCAGGAACAAGGAACTCGATGGCAGACGAGATGCCCACGGCCCGTGGCTTCTCCTCCGGTTCCCAGGGCTCCTGGGAGGGCGCCCCGCGGCTGCGAGGAGCTGACGTGTTAGTGCCGTGTTGCTGGTCCCTCAGAAACACGAGCGAGTGGCAGGGACCCGCCTCCTTGGGTCCGTTCTTGTCCCTGAAAAGTGTTTGTGCCGAAGACAGGAAGGGCCGGCAGGACAGCCCGACACAGTCCCTGGTACCATCCGGGTGCTTCTGGGGTCCTGGAGGCCTCGGACGGGGCGTCATGCCCGCCCCGTCACCTGCGGGGCCTCGCGGGACGGCTGACTGCCGGGGGCAGGTAGTTTTGGTGGCTTCTCTGAACTTCAGGTCATTTTCTCTCTGATGAGGCCACCGACATTATGGGCACCCCCCTTTCCTGACCTAGGTGCTGGCTCTCCCGAGGGTGCCACCAGTCCAGGCGGAGCTTGAGCAGCTCCTGCCCAAAGTTGCCAAGCCAGGGCTGCCCGATGACCCCGGCTTCGAGGGTTTGGGGAGCTCCCCGACCTTTCATCCGGCTTCCGCTGCACAAAGCCACTTCCGCCGGGCGGCCTCAATGGCTGTCCTCCCGCCTACGTGCCGACCTCGTCTTTTCCAAAAGACAAGACTCATCTCCCAAAGCCGATGCGCCTGGACCTGCCAGCATGGATTCCTCGGCCCCAGGAGGCCCTGGCCGCCCTCAGGACGCTGCTCCACCTTCCAAGCTGAGTCCACCCAGAGCC
>NW_011889193.1:103753-105957 GCF_000151845.1 Pteropus vampyrus
CGAGTCCCCGGGGGCCGACCTGGGAGTCTGACCCCGCCCTCCGGCCCCAAACCTGCTCCTCCGTGTCCCTGTCCAGTGACATTCTTCCAGTGACAGGAAGAATGGGGTCAGCGGGAACAGCCACAGGCTTGGTTTCCTCACAGAGTCCTGAGCTGTCCGGGGCCAGTGCGGACAGATGACCCTCCAGTGACGTCCGGTCAGGTGTCCGACCAGCTAAAGGCCCAGCCCCTCGGGAGGAAAACGAAGGTGTTTTGTTTCTAGATGGGGGCGGGGGGGCTGTAGCACCTGCGGTGAGTGCGAAGTGAGGCCTGGCGGGCTGGCTTCTGTCCCGGGGCCCATGTCCCTACCTGCCCGCTGGCACGACACTGCCGACCGATGGCACAGCCCGGGCTGGGCCCTGGGACGAAGGTCCCCGTGCAGCCCGGAGTGGGCGGCCCACGTGCCGCTGCCGCTGCATAGCCACGCGCGACGAACCACGAGCACGGCCTGCTCCTCGGCGGCCGCGTCTCCTGGGGGGACACTCAGCTGTCACAGCTAAGGGGGCACTACCGGCGTCTAGCGGGTTGAAGGCCAGGGCGCTGCGGAACATCTCGCTGCGTGCGGGACCGTGAGGGCCTGACCCGTGAGAACGGCCCACCCCAACGTCACGGAGCCGCGGCTGCGAGACGCCGGCAGCATCCGCGGTCCGAGGATCCGGCCTGGGCAGAAAGGCGAGAAGCGGGGTGTGCGGTGTCTTGGCTGGCCCCAAATTCGGGGCCACGGGAGACTCAAGGGAGATGCGTTCTAAGAGGAAGGGCCCCTGTGAGGACGGAACTGCAGAGCCGCGTCATTTCCGGGGCGGCCTCCGAACCCCCTTCTCGCAGACCAGCTCCGTCTTTCCTCAGCCAGCCCGACGGAAGCGTCATCGCATGTGATTTTCATGTACAAGAATGTCACCACGCCGTGCAGGAACAAGGAACTCGATGGCAGACGAGATACCCACGGCCCGTGGCTTCTCCTCCGGTTCCCAGGGCTCCTGGGAGGGCGCCCCGCGGCTGACGTGTTAGTGCCGTGTTGCTGGTCCCTCAGAAACACGAGTGAGTGGCAGGGACCCGCCTCCTCGGGTCCGTTCTTGTCCCTGAAAAGTGTTTGTGCCGAAGACAGGAAGGGCCGGCAGGACAGCCCGACACAGTCCCTGGTACCATCCGGGTGCTTCTGGGTCCTGGAGGCCTCGGACGAGGCGTCATGCCCGCCCCGTCACCTGCGGGGCCTCGCGGGACGGCTGACTGCCGGGGACAGGCAGTTTTGGTGGCTTCTCTGAACTTCAGGTCATTTTCTCTCTGACGAGGCCACCGACATTATGGGCACCCCCCTTCCTGACCTAGGCGCTGGCTCTCCCGAGGGTGCCACCAGTCCAGGCGGAGCTTGAGCAGCTCCTGCCCAAAGTTGCCAAGCCAGGGCTGCCCGATGACCCCGGCTTCGAGGGTTTGGGGAGCTCCCCGACCTTTCATCCGGCTTCCGCTGCACAAAGCCACTTCCGCCGGGCGGCCTCAATGGCTGTCCTCCCGCCTACGTGCCGACCTCGTCTTTTCCAAAAGACAAGACTCATCTCCCAAAGCCGATGCGCCTGGACCTGCCAGCATGGATTCCTCGGCCCCAGGAGGCCCTGGCCGCCCTCAGGACGCTGCTCCACCTTCCAAGCTGAGTCCACCCAGAGCCAGGCCGGCAGGGAGACTAGGACGTGGAAGCAGAAGCATGGACGAGGACGCTGGCGGCCCAGGGCGGCCTGGGTGCCAGGACTTTGGTGGCAAGGCTTAAATGCAGCACCAGACAGCTCCTGAAGCCACTGGCGACCGGCCCGGCCGGCCACACCGTGGACGCGGCCGGACGCGGCAGCCTCGCGGCCCAGGAGCGAGCTTCGAGGTAGGATTGTCGGATCTGCTGAGTCGAGGGCAGGTCTGCAGGGCCGGTCGCTCGAGGAGCAAGTGCAGCGTCTGAAGAAGCAGCTAGAACCAAGTAAACACAGTTGGTGCCGGTTCACGGGCTAAGTTTTATAAAAATCCAGCACATAGACAAGTTACTCCTGAACTTCGAAAGTAAAACGCTTGATAAAATAGATTCTTGTAAAAAGGAGAGCGAAAGGTTTACGACCAGACGGAGATGGAGGTGGCAGGTGACAAGGAAGACGGTGGAGGAGAAAGGTGCCCGGTGACAGACCGTGGGAC
>NW_011889193.1:106007-108049 GCF_000151845.1 Pteropus vampyrus
GCTTCGAGGTAGGATTGTCGGATCTGCTGAGTCGAGGGCAGGTCTGCAGGGCCGGTCGCTCGAGGAGCAAGTGCAGCGTCTGAAGAAGCAGCTAGAACCAAGTAAACACAGTTGGTGCCGGTTCACGGGCTAAGATTATAAAAATCCAGCACATAGACAAGTTACTCCTGAACTTCGAAAGTAAAACGCTTGATAAAATAGATTCTTGTAAAAAGGAGAGCGAAAGGTTTACGACCAGACGGAGATGGAGGTGGCAGGTGACAAGGAAGACGGTGGAGGAGAAAGGTGCCCGGTGACAGACCGTGGGACGCACTGTCTTCCTCAGAGATGGAGGCGACTCGACGCGGGTCTCGAGGGTGGTCGGCGTCCCCAGCGAGGAGTGGAGGGCCCACCCCAGGCCCGCGCGGGGGGCTGGAACACAGGCGTCGCCGTCCGCCGCCTGCCATCGCGGCCACGTGCTCCCACGGTGACAGGGGGATGGTCCCAAAGTGGAGGCGGGCCGTGTCCGGCAGATGCCCAGGGCCTCCCGTCCGTCCAGGTGCTGAGTCCGAGCACCGCACAGCTCAGGCGAGTGGCTCCGACGGCTGCACAGGTGAGCTCTGGGGAGCCAGCTCCAGAGAAAAGCCACCGCCAGCAGGAGACTCGTCACACAGGCATTTGAATTCAAATTCCAGTGTTTTCTTATGTGTTTAACAGCTCAGGCAGAGTGAATTTCGTGGACTCTCGTGTGTGTGTGTGTGTGTGTGTGTGTGTGTGCGCGCGCGCGCGTGCGTTAGGGGGTTGGTTGCTGAGCGAAGGACCTCAGGAAACCCTTTAAGATGGTTCTGACCAGGTCAGGGAGAGGCAGGGACCACAGAGAATGACGAGCATCCCTTCCTGCGGAGCCTGGGTTGGACGCGTGCGTGGCGGGCTATGCGAGGACTTAGGACGGAAACGCTGAGGAACATCCCCGACGAAGGGGGAGCCTGCGAGCCTGGGACCCCACGGGAGGGCCGCCGGCGGAGCACAGACGCCCGGCACTCGGGCTTCCGAGCGTGTCCTGCCGCCTGCTTCCAGGGCGGTCACAGAGTCGGCCCTCCCCCTGCCCACCCCGACCCCACGGAGACAAGCGTCAGAAACAGGTGGCGGGAAAGAAATACATAAGCCCTGGAAGCCTCTGGCCCCGAGCACGGTCCTTCGCGAGCGTTTGGACCGTCCAAGTAGGACCGGGGGGAGCGCGCCCTGTGTCCACCGCTGCCGGCGGCCTCCGCGGCACGGCCTGCAGACCCACTCTCGTGCCCCAAGGACAGTGTGTCTCTGAGATGGTGGCTCTGTGTGGCCGTGACGTGGTCGTCCTGCCCTCGTGGTCACCGAACGTAGGGGTGGCAGGCCCCTCCAGACCTTGAGCAGAGCCGGAGCGGGGAGGCTAGTTGGCCGGCAGCTTTGGCCGCCCCAGGCTGGGGGGCACTTCCAGGCCTGTGTGCAGAGTGACCTGCAGGAGAAGACGGGGTGAGTGAGTGGTGAGGCCACCTGAGCCCAGAGCCCTGACCGCACGGCGGCCACGCGGGACACTGCTCGCTCGGGGTGGCCACAGGCAGCCGCCTCTCAGGATTGTGGGGTCTGCTGTTTACGATGCCCCTCAGGTTGCCCCCAGGGGCTGCTCTGCTCCCCTCCCACTGCCTGGGTCCCCCTACCCGCGGCCAGGAGCCAGCCAGGCTGACCCCCATGCAGCAGGCGTGCAGGTCCTTGGGCCGCGTGTGAGCCTCGCTATGTCCCACGGCCCTGAGGCATGGCAGCCTGCGTGAGGCTGCCTCGGAGCCCCCTTGCCGGCGAGTGGAGATGCAGACCAGCCAGCGACTGATGGACGTGGCTCATCGGTATTCAGGGCCCTGCCCCGGGGGAGGGGCCCCCATGTTCCCGCATCTCCCTCACCGGCTCCGCTCCCGTTTACTCTCTGAGTTTGGGAACGCCTGAGCCGCCTGCTGTGCCCTAGGACCGGGCCACCCTGGGCTACAAAAGGACACATTTCCTGCCCGCTTCACGTGGGGCCAGAGAGCAAGGGG
>NW_011889193.1:108099-110840 GCF_000151845.1 Pteropus vampyrus
GAGTGGTGAGGCCACCTGAGCCCAGAGCCCTGACCGCACGGCGGCCACGCGGGACACTGCTCGCTCGGGGTGGCCACAGGCAGCCGCCTCTCAGGATTGTGGGGTCTGCTGTTTACGATGCCCCTCAGGTTGCCCCCAGGGGCTGCTCTGCTCCCCTCCCACTGCCTGGGTCCCCCTACCCGCGGCCAGGAGCCAGCCAGGCTGATCCCCCTGCAGCAGGCGTGCGGGTCCTTGGGCCGCGTGTGAGCCTCGCTATGTCCCACGGCCCTGAGGCATGGCAGCCTGCGTGAGGCTGCCTCGGAGCCCCCTTGCCGGCGAGTGGAGATGCAGACCAGCCAGCGACTGATGGACGTGGCCCATCGGTATTCAGGGCCCTGCCCCGGGGGAGGGGCCCCCATGTTCCCGCATCTCCCTCACCGGCTCCGCTCCCGTTTACTCTCTGAGTTTGGGAACGCCTGAGCCGCCTGCTGTGCCCTAGGACCGGGCCACCCTGGGCTACAAAAGGACACATTTCCTGCCCGCTTCACGTGGGGCCAGAGAGCAAGGGGCGCTGGGAACAGGAGGGGCCCCACGGCACCCCAGGGCTGCTGTCTCCCCAGCGGCTCTCTACTCCCCGCTCTGAGAAAGCCACAGATGGCTCCATGACGCTCAGCACCCCACCCGAAGGCCCCAGCATGCACCCAGCCCTCGGGCCAAGCCGGGCAGGCAGGACGGTCCTCCTGAATGCTGAGCCCCACCCGAGGCTTTCCCAGAAGGGGGGCCGCCGATCGTTCCCCCTCCCCATCCCGCCCTCCACTGCTCGTCCACAAGCGGCCACCTTCGAGCTCCGCTTCCTTCAAGTGGACAGGGAGGACTTTATCAAGCCAGAAGACAGTCTCCGGGGAATGCCCTAGGTGGCGACACTCTCTACCTGGGCGGGTTCCGTGGTCAGCTCACTACCGCCCACTTTGCCCGGGGACCCTCCGGAGGCCCCCGAGGGCGTCACGGGGCGGGGCAGGTGGCTCCAGCTGGAGGGGGACGGTACCTGCACGTTGCGGTTGAGGCTGAGGGCCGGCATGAAGACCCCGTCCACGTGGCTGAAGGCCGTGGGGCCCTGCTGTTGCCCGTTGATGAAGAAAGTCAGTGTGTGCTCGTTGAGGTCCAGCAGCAGGCCGACGGTGGCCCCCTTGCACACACCGCCTTCCGTCCTGCGGAGAGGGGCCCCATCAGCACCCCTCGCCTGGGAGGCAGTGATGGCTCACAGAGTCACGTGGAGCTGGGTCCACAACCCCCGGGGCACAGACCGGCACCCATCTGCGGCCTGTTAGGAACCGGGCCTCACAGCAGGAGGTGAGCGGTGGGCGAGCGAGCGAAGCCTCATCTGCATCTGCAGCCGCCCCCCAGCACCGGCATCGCCGCCTCAGCCCCACCTCAGATCCTCAGGCCTTAGATGCTCACAGGAGCACTGGTCCCTGATGCCACAAAGGTTGGGGACCGCTGACTTAGAGGATGCTGGGACACCCTCACTAAGACAGGGCCGTTCTTCTAGCTCATGAGCCTTCTCTCGAAGTGCACGCATCTATTCAGGGGCCACACAGGTGAGGCCCCTTCTTCCCTGGCAGCGTCTGAGGAGAGCTGGGGTCGGGTGAGCTCGGGTGGGAGAGGTCCCTTCACCCGTCAGGAAGCCACTAACTAGGTGCCCTGTTCAGTTTCAGCCCAGTGAGGACGCTGACATCGTGGAAGAGGCGGCCACCCCGGCCGCTGGGAGATTTTGAAAAGTCTGCCTGCTTCGGCTGTCTCCCCAGATATGTCTCAGGGGACGGGTGCCGAGTCTGGATCAAGTGTCCCACCTGAGTCACCAGCCCGCGGTGAGAAGGTCGATGGTGAAGCTCTTCAGGGTGCTGCCTTTCGGGGGGCTGGGAAGTCACCTCCACTGGAGGGGAGGGTCTCTAAGTGAGCGGCACTCTGCTGGGGCCTGGCTATGCCCATACCGACCACCGGGTGGCGGTAGTGACCAGTCCAAGGCTCAGGAATGACATTCCCAGCCGGGGTCAGTGCTGCCCCGCAGGCCTTGTGTCCCCAGCACAGCCCCTGCCACCTCCCGCCACACAGACAGCTGCTCAGGACCCACGCAAGACCCCGTAGCACCGCTGGTGGGCCTGAGACCAGGGCTGCGGCTAAGCCTTCCGGGCCCAGGGAGAGACGACGGCAGGACACGTAAATCAGGAGCTTCCTCCAGCGGCCCCCACCAGCGAACGCCCTGTGAACACCCCCTGCCGTCACCGCCCACAGCAGGCGGTGCATCCGGGTGGTTGGCTCAAGCAGACACGGGGCAATGGGCCTGGACTCGGCCCCTGGGTCTGAGCAGGCAGCTGGGGTGAGCCTGCAGGGCCCAGACAGAGAGTGCCCTCACAGAGTCATCGGCCGTGAGCACCCCGACACTGCCTGCGCCCCCAGGCCTGCCCTGCCGGGGGCACTGCCGGGCGCAAAGCCCCCGCGAGGCGAGGCAGCGGGAGCGGTGGCTCCAGGCGAGCGACCAGCAAGACAGTGGCACCTGCTCCCTCTGCAGGCATCTGGTCGCAGCCACGAGGCCACCGGCTCTGCAGTGACCACAGCGCGGCCGACAGTGTGTGCGGGAGGCGGGGCAGAGCCCGGGGCGAGCCGCGGCCGAGGCCCCAGGGACCCGGCAGTGGCCGCTGCTCCAGTCCCTGCCGTGCACGCTCTCTCGCTGGGGCTGCAGTGAACCGTCACCTCTTCCAGGG
>NW_011889193.1:111631-113045 GCF_000151845.1 Pteropus vampyrus
GCAGGCGGTGCATCCGGGTGGTTGGCTCAAGCAGACACGGGGCAATGGGCCTGGACTCGGCCCCTGGGTCTGAGCAGGCGGCTGGGGTGAGCCTGCAGGGCCCAGACAGAGAGTGCCCTCACAGAGTCATCGGCCGTGAGCACCCCGACACTGCCTGCCCCCCCAGGCCTGCCCTGCGGGGGGCACTGCCGGGCGCAAAGCCCCCGCGAGGCGAGGCAGCGGGAACGGTGGCTCCAGGCGAGCGACCGGCAAGACAGTGGCACCTGCTCCCTCTGCAGGCATCTGGTCGCAGCCACGAGGCCACCAGCTCTGCAGTGACCACAGCGCGGCCGACAGTGTGTGCGGGAGGCGGGGCAGAGCCCGGGGCGAGCCGGGGCCGAGGCCCCAGGGACCCGGCAGTGGCCGCTGCTCCAGTCCCTGCCGTGCACGCTCTCTCGCTGGGGCTGCAGCGAACCGTCACCTCTTCCAGGGCCCACCTCCCGCCGGCCCGGGGCCTGCACTGGGTACCGGCGGCCGGGGCGGTGGTCCCACGGGATCTGGCCCCCAGCCCCGCGCCCGAGGGAAGCCGGCGGGCGCACCTGTTGGTGTGGGAGTTGCAGTGCATGAACCAGCTGCGGTTGTTGTCCACGTACATGGCCCAGGCCTTGTCATCCTTGCCCAGCATCATGTCCTTGGCCACGCTGGCCCGGGCCACCCCAAAGGCGGGGTCCGGGTGGTTGTCGTAGCGGTCGACGTGCAGCTCCCAGTAGTGCACGCCCTTGGAGAACGCGGCCGTGCCCAGCACTACGCGGTCATCATAGCTGCTGCAGGTGGCCGTCTGGTTGTCATTGGACAGGATGATGTCCCGGTGCCCGGAGTTGGGGTCAAAGGTGAACCAGGCCACTGGACGGGAAGGAGGCAAGAGGGGTGGGTCAGGGATGGGATTTGCTGACGGTCTCACCTGGGCTCAGACCCCGGCTACTCACGTCTGCGAGGACATTGGCAGCCAGCGTCGCACGTCCTCCCGGTGAGTCATGCACACACACGTGTGCACACACATGCACACACACGCGTGCACGCGCATGCACATGCACGCACACGCTCACGTGCACACACACGCACGCACGCACACACATGTGCACACGCACGCACACACGCATGCACACACATTCACACACGCACACACGCAAGCACGCACGCACACATGCACACGCGCACACTCAGGCGCACACGTGCACACGCGCGCACGCGCACGCGCACACGCACACACGCCCTCACTGTGTCGCCCGCGGTCGGGGGCCAGCGACACAACCTGCTAGGGCGCAGACACCCAGGCCCCTGAGCCCGCGTCTGGACACCTGTGAGGGTGCCGGCTCCCCACACTAGGAGCTAAGAAGGTGGGGCTCACGCCCCGTGCGGCGGTGGCAGATTTGGG
>NW_011889193.1:114050-117247 GCF_000151845.1 Pteropus vampyrus
GAGGCAAGAGGGGTGGGTCAGGGATGGGATTTGCTGACGGTCTCACCTGGGCTCAGACCCCGGCTACTCACGTCTGCGAGGACATTGGCAGCCAGTGTCGCACGTCCTCCCGGTGAGTCATGCACTCACACGCACACGCACGCACACACACACGCACACACACATGCACACGCGCACACACACGTGCACACGCATTCACACGCGCACACTCAGGCGCACACGTGCACGCGCACGCGCACACGCACACGCACACACGCCCTCACTGTGTCGCCCGCGGTCAGGGGCCAGCGACACAACCTGCTAGGGCGCAGACACCCAGGCCCCCGAGCCCGCGTCTGGACACCTGTGAGGGTGCCGGCTCCCCACACTAGGAGCTAAGAAGGTGGGGCTCACGCCCCGTGCGGCGGTGGCAGATTTGGGACGCACAGTGAGGAGGGGGTAACCAGTCACGAAGCTCCGTCACCCTGCTCACGGCTCACTGTGGGGCTCCCCCATCTGCCCCCCTTACACTTCGGCATCAGAAGTGAGGCCACCACACACAGGACGAGGACCACTGGTCCCCGGGCCGGGCCCCTGGGGCAGGACGCGAGTGGACCTCCGGGTTTATGGCATGACTGCAGGGCACAGCATTCCGGAAGGCATCGTGGCCACAGCCTGGACAGCCGCCTCTGCTTCTGTCCCCTCCCGCCCATCCCGGGAGGCCTCCGGGCAGGTTCTGTGTCCCTCAGGGCAATCGGACAAATGGTGACAGGAAGCTCAGGCCAGCGGCACCCTGGAACCCTGCCCCCAGGCGGGGTGCCTGCAGACTCTCTGGAACCTATTCTTTGGTGATGTCATGGCTCCCACTAAGCGCTCAGTCGATCACAGTCCAACAGGAAACTGGGGGGATGCAGCCAGGCGTGGGGGCCCTCGGAGCAGAACTCCTGCCCTGGGCATGGGGACAGGTCCCCTCCGCGAGGAGGGCTCGAACACCGGGCCAGCGTGCGCCTCCCTGTGGCCAGGTGGCCTCTCGTCCCTGCCACCCCCAGGCCCTCGAGGCGGGAGCTTCGTCTCACGAGTGTCCTTCCCCAGGTCCAGCAGCGGGGAGAGGGGAGTGTGGAGGCGGAGGGTAGGGTGTGCTTCCTCCACTCCCCCCTCCTGCCTGAAGCAGGGGTGGGGCCCTGACCCTGGGAGGAGGCAGGTCCATGCTGTGGAAGGCCCCTGTCCTGCTGGAACCCGTCTCTGCCGCGGGGGACCCTAGAGCCCCCAGAGCTCACCGTCGGAGGTCTGCAGGACCACGGTCTTGCTGTAGGGCCCGACGCCCGAGCCGTTGAGCGCCTTGACCCTGGCGTTGTACGTGCTGTTGAAATGCAGGCCATCGATGGTGCAGAGGGTCTCCCTGCCCACGTACACCTCCTGCAGGGGACCAGCGGCGTTAGGCGCCCGTTGCCTGGGAGACTGCCCTTAGCAGCCAACGCGGCGGCAGGGGCACAGACCGTGTCCAAGCTGGGCGCGAGCCCTCCCCGTGGGCTACCCGGGGTCCCGGGGAGGCAGGAGGGACCGCAGGGGCAGACACTAGGATGCAGCCCAGCAGCATCATGCCTCTGCTGCACTCGGCCCCGTGGGGCGGGGGTCAGGGCCCTGGGGACACCAGCGCCTCCGGGGGACAGAGGGGCAGAAACCCCACTTCTGCTCAGCTGCACCCGCAGAAGACGGTCGGTTTCCAGTGGGAATCAAGCTAGAAAAACGAGCTACGCATCTAAACAAGCGAAATAAACAATATAAAATAAACACTTTTTAAAAGGACCGTCACACATGCGAAAAGGCAGACAGGAAGGGTGTGACATCGGTGGCCTGAGCGGATGCGGTCTGCGCCCTGTCCCGGGGCGGGGGTGGCTCCCTGTCTGTTCCCCGCTGAGGCCGGTGTCGTCCACTCCTCCCCTCCCACGGGGACGGGACATTCGCATCGGGCCCCAAAGCCCCCTTCCTGGGGGCTGGCTTTGTCCCCGTTCGCCTCACGCTCACCCTTGCCCTTTCGCCCCTCCCGCGTCCCCGTCCCACGTCACCGTCCGCGTCCCCGTCCCGCCCGGCTGTGTAGGGTCCTCCCTCTTCGCTTGCTTCACTAAGTCACCAACAGCAGCCGCTGTGGGCCACGAGTCTCCGCCCCACTCAACCCTTCGACATCGTGTTTTCTCGTATTTACTCGCGAGGAGACCCGGAGACGGCCGTGGACCGGCCCACGGTCACAGGCATCCCGTCTGGGAGCCAGGGTTCAAGTCCGGGTCTGTGTGCTTGGGGGGCCCACACCTGCCGGGACCACACCCTGGCCCCGCGCGTCCCAGCCCCTGGACCTCGTGTTCGTCAATGGCCCCGTGGCATCTTTATTTGGGCTCTGTGGCTGCTTCTCTTAACGCCTGCAGACGCCCCCTCTTCCTTCCCATTTCAAACCCGGGCTCTGTCCCTGGTTTTCGGCCTCGGGCCTCGGTGGGTCCTTAGCTCATTCGGGTGACGGGCGTGACCGCTGTCCCATCTCGAGCCACTCACATCCCCACTACCCTAAGCTGCCCAAACTCCCAGGGACCCAGCAGTTCCCGAGGGAGTGCTGCGGCTACTTCCCCGAGTCTCACTGTTGTGGGGACGCTGACCAAGCGTGGAAGGACACGTGCCAGGTCTCTTCGGGAGAAAAGGAACACTGACCTTCGGCAGGATTTGCGCTAAGTGGGTGCAGCCCCCCGGGAGAGGCAGAACTGTCCTAATAGGGAGGGTCTGTCTGTCTTCTAGGCACAGAAAGGAGGGGTCTTCTTAGGAAGACCCAGAGTCTGTGCTTCCTAGCGATCACGCCAGCCAAACGACTCGGCACCAACCGGAACTTCAAGTGCGGAATCTCAGGGCGAGTCCCGTGAGGGTCGGGGGGCTGGGCGGGGGACGGTCTCTGGCTCACTCGGAGCCCTCAGCGTCCGTGGCATCTCCCCACGCGGCCGTGGCGGGGGACGGTCGCCCCCTCCAGCAGCCCCTTACAGGTGTCTCAGCACCTGGCCAGGCGAGATCGTTAGTGAACCAGGCGAGGTGGGGGCGACAGAGGCTGAGGCCGGGGAGCAGCGTGAGGGGGACGTGTGGGAGGAAAGACACGGTCAACTGGGGACAAGGCACGTGAAGGCGACGCCTTCCCCGAGCTCTGCATCAGCCTTCACAGAAGTCCCCTGGACTTTCTCCCCGGC
>NW_011889193.1:125292-126246 GCF_000151845.1 Pteropus vampyrus
AGGCCATCGATGGTGCAGAGGGTCTCCCTGCCCACGTACACCTCCTGCAGGGGACCAGCGGCGTTAGGCGCCCGTCGCCTGGGAGACTGCCCTTAACAGCCAACGCGGCAGCAGGGGCACAGACCGTGTCCAAGCTGGGCGCGAGCCCTCCCCGTGGGCTGCCCGGGGTCCCGGGGAGGCAGGAGGGACCGCAGGGGCAGACACTAGGATGCAGCCCAGCAGCATCATGCCTCTGCTGCGCTCAGCCCCGTGGGGCGGGGATCAGGGCCCTGGGGACACCAGCGCCTCCGGGGGACAGAGGGGCAGAAACCCCACTTCTGCTCAGCTGCACCCGCAGAAGACTGTTGGTTTCCAGTGGGAATGAAGCTAGAAAAACGAGCTACGCATCTAAACAAGCGAAATAAACAATATAAAATAGACACTTTTTAAAAGGACCGTCACACATGCGAAAAGGCAGACAGGAAGGGTGTGACGTCGGTGGCCTGAGCGGATGCGGTCTGCGCCCTGTCCCGGGGCGGGGGTGGCTCCCTGTCTGTTCCCCGCTGAGGCCGGTGTCGTCCACTCCTCGCCTCCCACGGGGACGGGACGTTCACATCGGGCCCCAAAGCCCCCTTCCTGGGGGCTGGCTTTGTCCCCATTCGCCTCACGCTCACCCTTGCCCTTTCGCCCCTCCCGCGTCCCCGTCCCCGTCCCCGTCCCCGTCCCCGTCCCCGTCCCCGTCCCCGTCCCCGTCCTGTGTCACCGTCCGCGTCCCGCGTCACCATCCCGCGTCACCGTCCCCGTCACCGTTCCTGTCACCGTCCCCGTCACCGTTCCTGTCACCGTCCCTGTCACCGTTCCTGTCACCGTCCCCGTCACCATCCCTGTCACCGTCCTGCATCCCCGTCCCTGTCACCGTCCCGTGTCACTGTCCCCATCACTGTCACCGTCACCATCCCTGTCACCGTCCCTGTC
>NW_011889193.1:129737-131702 GCF_000151845.1 Pteropus vampyrus
GCCTCCTCCCCCCGCACCCCCCCCAGGGCCACGCCCTCCCCGTAGCACGGGTCTCGCGGTGGCACTAAGCAGCCCCCTCAGAGGGGACACCCTGCCTGAACGGGGCCGGCCCCAGCTCACCCCTACATTTCATCTGAATGAAGTCCAGCTGGTGGATGGCCAGCAGCAGCGGCTCGCTGTCCAGCGTCAGGTCGAACTCCGCAGACACTTTCGGCTCCAGGGCGCCCTTGACCCACTGCTCCTGAGACACCTGGACACGCTTGATCAGAGCGTCCGAGATCTACAAGGGGACACAGAGTTCAGGCTGTCGGTTTGCACAGGAGACATCGCCAGGCAAGTGCTGAGCGAGGCCGGGGGTGCTTCGTCTCTGGCTCTGACGTGTTCCAGGCGTGGCAGAGAGGAATTGGCCCTCCGGTGTGACACGGGGCCAAGGCAGACGCACCGCGTGGTTCATATCACGCTGTAAAACGAGGCGCCAGCCACGTGAAGAAACCCTCTTGTGAAACCTGATACTTTTGAAATATGCAGAGCATTCCTCATTGTACCTCTTTTGCTAAAGCGAGTACTCTGCAAAGCGAAGGGTGCTGGTGGTTTGCCGCGGAGTCTGCATGCGCGTCCCACGCCCCCAGAACTGGGGGGCTCGCTCCAGCTTGCTCTACGGCTTCTGCTCCAAACTCACCGCATGTCACCCACAGCTCCACTCTCCCGCTCAGACATTCGCCCGTGTCCCTGTGCAGCCGTGACCCCGCATGCCCTTCTTGGGGACCAAGCAGGTGGTTTTATCACTTCCCCACAGACGGAGGGCTGAGCTCCCGCCCGGACCATGGCCACGCTTCCAATGCCATGCTCCCGAGAGACGCCCAGACCGCGGTCAGCCTCGCTGCTGGGACGCCCCTCAGGGCTGCACTGGGCTGCTGGCCACGGTCACCTGGCAGACCTGCGGGCTCTGCGCTGTGAGGTCATGGGCTGCGGGGACCCTGTCACTCGCTTCCTCCTGAGCCATCTTCCCGCTTGTTGGGCAAAGACTGGCCTTTCCCATTTGTGAGGAGAAGGTTGAATTGGGGACTCTGGAAGTCGAAGCCTGAACATGTGGCATTTTGGCTGTAGAAATTATGACAGTTGACCTGGTCTTTAAATAATGATGGAACCAGGGCCATAGCTAGTGAGAGGCAGAGCCACGATGAGAGCCTAGGGCTCCTGGAATCACTGAGGGGACCCTCCCGAAACCGGCCGGTCTGGGGAGAGCTGGGGGTGGGGAGGCGGGTGGGCTGCCCGGCGGCCCGGAGCCGGCTCACCTGCAGGAAGCCGGCGGGGTCGTTGTCCTTGATCACCTCCAGACAATACTCCATCAGCCCCGTCGACTGGTGCAGCTTCAGCGTGCAGTGGTTGATCTGGTCCCAGACCATCTGCGAGGCGAGAACCCCACGTCAGCCAGGCCGCAGGTGGGGTCGGAGAAACCGCCCAGAGCTGGCGCTGGCCGGGCCAGCCCGTGGCCGCCCTCTGTGGGAGTAAACGCGCCCACCTCCCACAACCCCGAGCTGGGGGTGCGGGGTGACCCGGGAGCTCGGTGCTCTGGTCCCAGCGCCAGCCCCACCCCCTGCCTTCCCTCCTCCCTGGAGGGGAATATTTTGGGAAAAGTGGATAAGTGGCCGAGCCCGGGACAGTGACGCGTTCTTCGTCAGTGCAGAGTGCTCGCGGACGCCCGCCCGGACCAGGGCCCGGTGTCGTGGGGGTCACAGTATCATGCGAGTCACAGTGTCGTGGGGGTCGCCCTCCTCCCTCTCCCCTCGGTGGGTGGTGGCCGCGTCGTCCTTGCTGACATGATGGACTGCATGTCACATCACGGAGAGCCTGGGAAGGGGGCGGAGCTGGACACCTGAGGCAGGGAGGCCTCGGCAGGAGTCCCTGAGGCAGAAAACAGGCACTTGCACGAGACGGGGAGGCTGGAAGTGACTGGAAAACGGC
>NW_011889193.1:133007-134195 GCF_000151845.1 Pteropus vampyrus
CAGGCACTTGCACGAGACGGGGAGGCTGGAAGTGACTGGAAAACGGCCGAGCTCAGGGCGTCTGCCTCTGGCTCTGGAGACAGAGCGGGGGTGTCACCTGGCTGCAGGCAAAGTCGCATGGCCGAGCGTGGGCCCAGGGACGGCTCGCCACCGCTGCCCAGCTTCACGCGCTCACCCACGCCGCCCCCGTGCCAGCTGCGTGCTGCGTCCACCTGCACGGGGCCCCACGGCACCAAGCGGCACCTACCTTCAGCTTGTGCTCCCTCTCCTTGGTGACCTTGGTGAGCAGCTTAGCTTTCTGCCGAGTCAACGCGTCGACCAGCGCGTCGCACTGGGCCACGAGGCAGGCCTCGTAGTCCAGCCCGTTTTCCTGGGGAGGCAGAGAGCTTTAGGGAGAGGACGTGTCAGCACACGGAGGAGCCCGCCCGGCCGTCTGCGAGCGACCTCGTTGGACTGAAGCGGGGTGAGCACGGATGGCGGGGGCGGGGGCGCCGCGTCCCGCTGTCTCCGTGGGGAACATCCCGCTGTCACGCAAACTCTGGGCAGAGAGCGCTTCGGTGTCAGAGGAAATGCTCACGAGGGACTGTCAAGGAGAGGCAGGTCCCAGTTGACGTAGCACAGCCCCGTCCGAGCCGTGCGTGTGTGAGCGTGTGCGCGGGCGTGTGCATGTGTCCGTGTGTGTGTGAGCGTATGCGCGGGCGTGTGCATGCGTCTGTGTGTGTGTGTGAGCGTGTGCACGGGTGTGCGCGGGCGTGTGCATGCGTCCGTGTGTGTGTGTGAGCATGGGCATGGGCGTGTGCATACGTCCGTGTGTGTGTGTGAGCATGTGTGCGGGCGTGTGCATGTGTCCGTGTGTGTGTGAGCGTGTGCGCGGGCGTGTGCATGCGTCCGTGTGTGTGTGTGAGCGTGTGTGCGGGCGTGTGCATGCGTCCGTGTGTGTGTGTGAGCGTGTGCACGGGTGTGCGCGGGCGTGTGTATATGTCTGAAGCCACGCGTCACATGGGGAGGGGTCACTGCAGGTGGTAAGATACTGGCAAAACGTTTTTCTTAGTTCTGGCTATTATTTCCTACTTTCTGAAATTTCTGTAACACATCCTTTTGCTTTTTATAAGTAACAAAACAATAAAACAAACCCCCCTCCCCCCCCAAAAGAACCAGTGCTCTTGCCGTAGGGTCTGCCCCTCTCGG
>NW_011889193.1:135709-138014 GCF_000151845.1 Pteropus vampyrus
GGCCAACAGGTCCAGGCCCCCAGGCGGCTGCTGCTGTTCCTGGGACCCGAGCCAGGGGGCGCAGTGGAGCCACCGGCTGGCGTGGCTCTCTCCTCCCACAGCTGAGCCCCTATCGGACACGGACGCACAGACAGCCGGGGTCCCAGGCCAGCTCCCCACCCCCCCACAGTCGCCTTGTGGCCTGAGGGGTGGGTGGAAAGGAGGCCAGCGGCCTTGTCCAGAAGGGGGACAGGCTGCTGGTGGCCACCTCGTTAGCTCCAGGGACTCCCCGCCCCGCACAGAGGGTGCAGACAAGGCGCTGGGACCCAAAGGTGGCACGGTGAGCCGGGGCCAAATCTATGGCTTTTAGCATCATGTTTCTTTTTAACCAAACGCACGCACCATCGAATTTGCCCCCCGACCTGCCGTGGAGTAGACCATAAACGGGCTTTTAACGTGTAAAAAGCTGAGGGAGTGACACGGGCAGGAAGGCGGGGGGCCCGCCAGCCCCGCCCGTCCTGCGGCCTCTGCTCCGGCGTCACCGTGTCCACGGGGCCTTTCCCGCGCCCCGCCGTACCCTTTTCGGAACGCCCCTTGCCACCCCACGCAGGTTGCTTCACCGTCCGCTCCCCGCCCCAGGGACCCGGGCAGCCCCTGGCGGAGGGGACTTTGTCTTCTCTTTGCACTCCTGGCCCTCGGCGCTGGCGTAAAGTAGGGCTCAAAAAATCCTCTCTGGATGACTGCAAAGCAGAGCGAGCGGCTGACCTGCGGCGCATGCTGAGGAGGGACAGGTCCGGTCCCCGTCACCACGGCCAGCAGCCTTCGCCGGCGAGGAGCCCCGAGAGGCCACGTAAGTGGGGTCCCTCAGCCTCCTCCGGCCCGGCCCAGCCCGGCCCAGCCCGGCCCAGGCCTGCTGACCTGCTTCCAGGACAGAGCCGTCTGGAAGGCGGTGGGTGGCCTCTCGGCTGGAAGGGACAGCCTCGCGGCTCGGGAGACTGTGTTCTGCTTTGTCGCCCATTCTGGATGGCCTTGCCACACACTGCGACGCGTGGGCCTTGAGCTCCAGTGGTCAGGTTCCCGCTCTGTGTCTCGGGAAGATATTCTCCCTCATGTCCTGGGGTGTCCTCTCCCGTGAGATGGGAACGTGGGAACGACAGACAGGTCCTACCTCGTGTGAGTTCTCACTCATGTGCTTAATAGTGCAAGGCAGGCACCCCGAAATCCTCTTGTCGTTCCGTCTGGGTCTGTCACATGTGACTTGGTCCTTGTCCTCCAACATCGGGATCACTTGACAGATGTGCACAAGGTTAGACACCAAGGGCCCAGACGTGGCTCAGTCTAACTCGCCTTCTACACACAGAGGAGACACGTACCAGTGCATCCCTGTAAACGCCATGACGTGCGCAGGTGTGGGTGACATCTGACACACGGCAGACGCTCGTTAGACGCTTCCGTGAAATCACCCGGCACCACGTAGCGAGGCGTTGTTTTTTTAAAATTATTTTTATTTTTCAATTACAGGTGACATACGGTATTATATTACTTTCAGGTGTACCGATTCGTGATTAGATAGTTATGTAACATCCCGTGACTGTTTCGTAACTACCAGTTTGTGCTTCTCAATCCCTTCCCCTGTTCACCCATCCAGGAACCCTCAAAATGTTCTGCGTATCTGTGAGTTTGTTTCGTTTGCTTATTTTGTTCTTTAGGTTCCACGGGTAAGTGAAAGCACATGGCATTTGTCTTTCTCTGTCTGACTCACTCCACTCAGCACAACACCCTCTAGGTCCATCCCTGCTGTTGCAAACAGCAAGATTCAATTCCTTTTCACGGCCGAGTAATATTCCACTATGTACACGCACCAGCTCTTCTTCATCCATCATCCACCGATGGACACCCAGGTGGCCTCCAGATCTCGGCTACTGTAAACAGAGCCGCAGTGAACATGCGGATCACAGGTCCCTTCGAAGTCGTGTTGGGCTCTTCAGATGAATTCCCGGGAGTGGGGCTGTGGGTCCTTCTTCGTCTCTTGTAACGGCCTTCGGTTTAAAGTCTATTCTGTCTGGTCTGAGTGTCGCCACCCCAGCCTTTCAGTTTGTTTCCATTTTCATGAAACGTCTTTTCCATCCCTTTGCTTTCAGTCTGTGTGTGTCTTCAGATCTGAAGTGAGTCTCTCGTAGGCACCACAAAGAAGGGTCTTGTTTTCTTACCCATTCAGCCACCCATCTTGTGATTGCAGTATTTAATTAATTTATATTCAAAGTAATCGTTGATAAATATGTAATATTGCCATTTGACTATTCATATTTTTGATCTGTTTTTTTCT
>NW_011889193.1:139484-149308 GCF_000151845.1 Pteropus vampyrus
GAGCTGTAAACTGAGGCTGGCTGCCGGTAGCGCTGGGCTTGGGGTTGCTCAGCGAGAGCTGCAGAGCACGCAGAGGCCAGATGCTGCTTGTTTGGGGTTGTGAACCTTTGAGAGCTTTTAGGAAAGTCCACAGCCTGAGCCAGGACAGACCATTTGTATGGAAAAGCCACTGGAAACAGCTTGGGTGGGCCCACACGTTGGGAGAAGCGGGGTCTTGAGGATTCACCAGGGTGAGGCAAACCTGTCAGCCAGGTGATGGGGACTCGGATATGACGCCTCTTGCGTCTGCATGCCGGGAGGGGAGGGCTCAACACAGGAACCAGCACTCTGCCAGCACTCTGCCTGGGAGGAAGCCGCCCCTCCAGCCCTCACCCTGAGGCCAGACAACTCAGTTCCTCCCCGTGTGGACCTGGTGCCTTCGAGCTGTGTCTCCAGTGCTGGATCTCAGAGTAAGTGAGTCCATCAGCGGTAAGTCTATGCACGGGTCATTTAAGAGGACTCCTGGGATGCCAGCTGCCTTCCATGTCACTTAGTCATCATCCCTGCTAGTTTTCACAGCCAGAAGTTATGGGGACTTCTCTTTGTGGCATGGAGCCCTGGGCTGGGGATCCCAGTGTGGGACCGGGACCCTTCACTCCTCTGGGGGGACCTCCAGAGCTGAGACATCCCTCCCAATGCTCAACTGCCACACGTGGGTATGGGTCCTGGTGGTTTGCGTCTCTGCCCCTCCTACTAGTCTCGAGGTGACCTCTTCTGTGAGTCTCCAGTTGTAGGACTTCTGTTCAGCCAGACTACAGGAGGTTCTCAGTGATGGTTGTTCTGTAGTTTAGTTGTGATTTCGATGTGGTCGTGGGAGGAGGTGAGCCCAGCTCTGCCTGTTCTGCCATCTTGACTAGCAGTCTTGAGGCCCACAAATGACGTGCCCTCTAAGGAAACGGTATCCGTAGGGTTGAGGGGGCTGGAGGGATAATCCCAGGTGATTCTGATGTCTAACTATTTGAATGCAGCTAACGCCATCTACTAAAATCTGGGGAACATTTTCCACACGAGCCAGCAAATCCTTCCCTTCAGCACTGTAGACCCCACTGCTAAACGAGAGAAGGCAAGGCCCCCAAAGAACCCTCAGCCCCCGTCAACTGGACTGTATGGTAGGGTTTGGGGTTCGATGCTGCCCACATACATTGGTGGGGGCGATGTCCTATTATGTGATGAAGCACACTGCATAAAGTTCACTCCAGAGAACTGGATCCTGCGTAGCCCATGACCTCCTGGTCATGGTGAAACACAGCTCTGACCACACCTCCCCACTGACCAGTGTGCACTGTGCCCCACTGAATCGAGGTCCAGTCCCTTAGCTCGGTGTCCACGACCCTCTCCAGCCTTACCTCCCAGGGCGGTCCATGTGGTTTCCACCCTTTGGTCAAGCCGGGCTTGGCCATCTGGCTTTCTTCCTCCTTGCCTTGGCCACTGCCGTCTCCCCAGACACGTACACCCTCATGCTCCTGCTCTGGCTGTTGCCCGTGGTTACCCCATCCCTCTGCAAAGACCCTTCCAAATACTACCTCCTCCTGAAGCTTCGCTGCCCACCTCAAATGGAGCGTGCGCCTTGAACTCCTTCCAGGACGTATGTCAATGTCTTTGAGGCAGGTGTCCTGGCGGAGGCGCCTCAGCTGTCCGTCCAGGTGCCTGACCCCGGGCCCCAGTGCCTGCTAGCTTGTCTTATACATTTCTATGGCCAGTGGTGCCTGATGTGCAGAAACGCTCCATTAATATCCGCATCAGTGAACTGATTTCGTCCTGGATGTTGTCTGTAGCTTCCGTGAGTGAGGACCAGAAGCAGAGACCAACCTTTACTCTCTCTCTGCGTGTGACATGCACTACGATAGCAGAGCGGTTTTGCTGCTGCACGTTGGGTAACTTACTGCAAAACAGGATTCTGTGGATCCCATTTGTCACTGGCCACGTAGAGATATTACGAAGAGAACGCGCTGGTACGGGATGCTAAGTATCTCAAATGATCGCCGTTAAACGTGCTCGGGACGTGCCGGGGTCCTGTCTACCATTGCTTGCAGAATGAATGGATTTTAAGCAAAGTGAAACTATCTAAGAAACGGTTTAGGATAGAAAAACGTTCAGAGGAGACCCAAGTAATCAGAAAGACAGTCTGCGGCCACCTGTGGACCACACGCCCTTGTCCGCTTGTACGCGCGAGAGGGCTCACCTCCCTACAGTGCAGGGGATCACAGGAAAAAAGCCCCAATTTTTACAAAGTCCAGTTAAAATCTATGGGTCTAGTAGAAGACGCTGACAGGTTTAAACAGCGCTCCCATGGCCTTCAGCAACAGAAGGAAAAGCTAGAAATATTCTGACCGACACCCAGGTGAGGCTCGGAGCGAAGGCGGGACAGTGGGGCGGGACCGTGTGGCCGTGTGCCATGCATGAGCTGGTCGTGCTGCTGCGACCAGCACCCACACAGCCCGGAAGCTTCCAGCAACAAAGACCCACTCCGCGCTCTATCGAATGCCCATCACAGGTCGCCCACAGCTCATTCCGGGGCCCAAGATGAAGGAGCATCCCTCACGGGGGACATTTAGCCTCACCGCAGACGAAAAGGAGCCACCACTGAAACACACCGGCCCCTCAGGCTTCTCCCAGGAGGTGGCAGCAGCCAGCCTCCACTCTCCTTGTCACATGGCCCCTCGTGAGTCACGTGGCCCAGCTTGACCTAGATGGGGCAGGAGCGAACCTCCTCCACAGGAGGGCAGGGGACACTGCAAACGGGTAACAGCCCAGCAAGGCGGTCCCCGAGCCAGGCGGCTCAGGCTTCCTCACTAGCCACGCGTCCCCCGCAAGCTCTCGTCCTCCTGTGGCGTCTGTATGTGGGGGTCGTAGTGCCTCCTGCCTAACTGACGACTCAAATTAAATACGTTGCGCCATGTGACTTCTCGTCGTTTCTCTGGGTCGTCCAACCCCTCCGTCCCTCACTGCCTTCTCTCTCCCGCTGTCATACTGCCAGCCTCAAAGCTGCAGAGCTGACAGGAGCCCCCAGCACGAGCCAGGGCCGGAACGTGCTTGAGAGCGGGGGGGCAGGGAAGGAAGACGGGCCCCCTGGGGAAATGCAGCCATTCAGAACCTCTTCTCAGGGGACGAGGGCGGTAGATGGGGGCAGAGAGGGTCAAATATAGGGTGACAGAAGGAAATTTAACTCCGGGTGGTGAACACACAATGCCGTATGCATATGACGTATTATTGAACTATACATTTGAAACTTACATAATTCTATTAACCGATGTCACTCCAATAAATTCAATTTAAAAAATCGCTTCTTAAAGACAAGATCCTGGCTTCACGTATGCAAGGAGACAGAAGGTGGAACCCGATCTGAGGCTCAGAATCGGTAGCATAATCACACCCATCACTACGCACCCACGTTTGGCTCTAAGCATTTTCGCGGCCAAAGAAAAGTAAAACCTCATCAGTCACACAACGATCTAAAGTGTCCGTTCGATTAAAAAGAGAAACGTTCCCAAAGTATATTAGATAAAAACGAAAAACGTCAAAGTCTTAAAAATATGGACTTTAGTTAATAAAAAGAAAGAAAAGGAAAAGTTTGCCCCTCAGAAGTTGGCTCGAAGGAGGGACTTGACGGCCACCACGGGAAAGTACCAAGTGCCACCGGGGCCCTTCCCCTCTCCAGACAAAACCTTAAGCCACCGGGGACACACAACAAATCCGGTCCCTCTCCCCGACGACCCCAGGCAAGGTGAAGCCACATGTGGCTTCTTCCCGTGCTGGGGAGCAGCAGGGCGATGGGGACGACGCGGAGGGCCGCTGGAAAAGGGCCAACGGGTGGACTTGACACAGCCCAGGAAAGAATCGGTGAACTCGAAGAGGGTCGGTAGAAATGACCGAAACTGCAGGACGAGAGACAAAGAATAATTGCGAACAAAGAACAGAGTGCCCAACAGCTGTGGGACGATATCCGATGTGGACAGCAAAGGGGTTCTGTGATAAACCCCCCAGTCCAGTGACAGAAGGCATCCTCTCCGGGTCACCGGGTCACGAGCTCCTGACCGGCACGGCACGCACATAGCAGCCCCGCGGACACCGGGCACTTCCGTGCGTGCAGATCAACGGAAGAACGAGCGAAAATACAGATCGTGCGTGAGCAGAGCTGTGGCGGGTCAAGGCCTCGCCGAGTCCCAAGGTCCTAGACTAGCGGTCAGCGCATTTTCTTCTGTAAAGAACCAGCCGGTAAGTGTCTACGGCCCTGCAGGCCCCAGATCTCACCGGCTGCTACTCAGCTCTTCCAAAGGCAACTCGCCCACAGCAGCCACGGGCGACACGTACGCAAACAAGCGTGGCTGTGTCCCAGTAAAGCTCTCTTTACGGGGCCGGGGGTGGCCCGCAGTCCCTCGGTCTTCTCCCTAGTCTGTCTCAGAGATGAGACCGGCCTCCTGTGGGACACTCCGCGCCGCTGGCCTCCACGGGTGAGGTCCCAGGGCCGCGGGTCTGCCCACATAAAGGGCCCGCCACCACGGGCCGGGAGTGGAATGTCCGCGCCGCAGAGGGCCACCGCAGCAGCGAGGGGGCGTCGGCCCCTTCGCGACCTTCAGAGCCCGCCTTGGTTCCAAACCCGGCGCCGTTATAAACAGTCTTCAGGAAGAAGACAAAAGCAAAATGTCAAAAGGTTCAACTCCCGCAAGCCTGGGCTTTCACGCGGGTCGTGTGCTCAGGCCACAATCGCCGAGGGCCCGGACAGACGTCCACTCTGGGGCTCTGGCCTGAGGACGAGCAGCAGGCGGGCCACGAGCAGCCACAGGGCTGCGGACGCCAGACCCCGGGGCTCTGCCGGGGCTCCCCTCTGCCTAACAGTCCATCCCCCCGCCCGACCCCACCCGAACACGCCGCAGGCAGGCCCTGAAGCCCGGGCCTCCCCACAGCCCTCGAAAGCAGGAGGGGCCCCCTGGCTCATAGCTAGGCACATCACACCAATTGTTGACGGAAGGCAGATCCCTAGTAGTTAAAAATATAACATCTAGATACTTGTGATCATCTTTTGAAACATAGTTCTAACTACTATAATGAAAACAGCAAACTAATTACTACAAATAGGACAATCCACCTATTTGCCTCGTATGGTCCCCGTCTACGCGAGTTTATTATTTACATAATTTTCTGTTGGGAGAAAAGATAGGTATAAACTTCATGGAGGCATCGGCAACATTAATCAGATGGAGGAAAGCCGGGCAACCTTTGATGAAGCAACTTCATGTTTGAAAATTTAATGTAAGGAAACAATTAAGAGTATACGCATAGATTTCACTAGAAAAAATGTTTATAACAGAAAAAGACTGAAAACAACCTAAAGTCTAACAGAAGGGTACGAGCAAATAAAATAATAAATCCTTAGACGGAATGGCATGCAGCCATCAACAGTGAGGTTCATCAACTGACAGGAGAGATATTTATATTGTATTATTAGAGAAAAAAGGTCAGCTACGAAATAAACGTATAATAGGATTCCAGAGGAAAAACACTCTAACGTGTTATAAATGTTTTTCCCTGCGAACTGGAATTTGGGATGATATTTAGTGCCAACATTTCTACGTGAGTCGACCTGGTTCTTAATAACGACCATGGCGTCATAAAGCGCCAGAACTATCCAAACAGGCATCCTCGTGACCACAGCTCAGCTGTGACTACGTGTTCGGCCTTTGTCATATCTCTTTCGGTGGAGGAAGTCTTGTGTCAGAGGCTTTACAGGCCAAACACATGAGAGGCAGGACCGGGGGCCCAGCCAGCCCCTCAGCTCGGGCAATGGCCTACAGTCCCATTTCCCTGGGGACTTCAGGGCCTCGCTGCCCGCTCTGCTGTGAAGCACAGACCCGTTGATAACGTGGTTCTGGCTACGGTGAGACCTTGGGGTCATACGCTCCCGTCTTTCAAGGCTCAGACTCCCGAAGAAGGGCTTAGTCAGCATTCCACGCCTCAGTTTTGGAATCGACTTCTGCCCGTTTTCATTCAGGGTCGACTCTGTATCCAGCAGGACCTTGTGGACATTCTGTGACATGTCACACTAGGGGAGAGGGATGTCCCACAGCGGCCCTTTGCCTCTGGTTTCGGGAAAATTAGAATTCCATAAGCAAGAGGCAGAAAGAGAAATGGTCTTGTCGAAAGCGACCTCCTTGTCCCATCCTTGTTAGCTTATAATTTCTTCACGCCTAAAGTTCTTTCAAACGATTATCGAGAACCGACTAAAAATGTGTTTCGCCAAGGCCTAAAGTTTTTACGCTGCTTAAAAAAGGTGATAATCAACCCTGTTTTAAAATAGGTTTCAGTGTCACCTAGGTGTCTCGTTGCCTAAGAATCACTAATCAGAGGCGAGCTGCCAGCGGCCGGAAGGGGACGTGAAGCGAGGCTCGGACGACGGCTTCCCGGTCACAGGGCCGCCGGGGAGCTGCGCCCGTCCCGTTCTGGGACTGCCCATGCAGCGGGCTTCGTCATGGCTTCTGGGGCTTTTACACGGTGATGACAACGACCGAAATCCAGTGCCGTTAAGTTTTCCCGGAGAACTAAACCACCATGTCGGGAGTGTGCGATCGAGGGTTCTAGGTCACCCGCTCACAGCTCACAACGGCGACCTAGACACCTGCCCGCAGAGTGACACCGACCCCCACACTCGGCATCTTTCCTGTGCCCTCCAGCCCTGGGTTCAGACGCTCACGACACGCGCTTCGTCATCTCCGTCTCTAGAAAAACAGCACGTTCTTGAAAACAGGTTTTCAAAAAGTACCGCTTTCTGGATTTCGCAGTGTGTCTCGGCTCCCTGAAGCTCTGGCACAAGATATAAAGCTGCGACACGGTGTCCTGCATGCCACCGTCCGCCTCATCCGCGGGGACACGTCCCAAGACCCCCGGCGGATGACTGGAACCACCGCCACTGCCAAACCCCCTACGGACTTCTTCCCACACAGACACACCTGTGATAGAGTTTAATTTATAAGCTGGGTGCGGCACGAGATTAGCAGCAAACGACTTTACCTGACCCAAACATTGCGATACCATGACAGTCAATGTGACAAACTAGATGGCCAGGGAGCCTGCACGGCACATAGACACCAGACCAAGGGAGGACCCTCGCCCTGGGCAGACCGGAGCGGGACTGCGACACGTCTTCACGCGATGCAGGATGGTGAGGAACTTCAAACCTACGAATCGCTTATTTCTGGGATTTTCCACTTCGAATTTTCTGACCGTGGTTGACTGTGGGCAACTGAAACCAGGTACGAGCGGGGACTCCTGTGGCCATGTTTCCCAGTTGCTTGAGGACAGAAATTTTATAAAACAGCTGTTGACACCAAGCCAAGGACGACCGATGAATTTCCCTGCACGATCTTGTCCTCGAAATCATACTCATTTTCCAAATCGTTATCGAAAACTCATTATTCTGTTAAAGGCTTCATCTCTCTCAAGTTTGCAAACTCAACCATTTCGGTTCCCATGCTTCACTAAGTCTAAACATTTAGGTGACAATATCCAGAATCTGTCCCAGCCCCCTACGCTGTGGAAATTTAGCATCTCATGAAATCTGAGTGTGAACCTATATTTCTTGTTTGTTTGTGGTTTTTTTTTTTTGTAATTGATCACAGCCTCTTTGCAAGAGATTTCTTTATTTGGAAAATGTCTTTTCACTTGAAAGATGAATTAGCAAGGCAGCTACAAGTTCTGTGAAGCAGTTGCAACACAATGTCACGTGAGAGACAACCGACTCGAGGTAGACACCCCCATTTCGTCGAGGCTGTTTTCGAGCCCGACAGAAAACAATACCAAGAGTTGCCAGCTCGTGCTTTCGCCAGGTACCCAGCCCACTGAGGTCAAATAAGCACTCTCTGCTCCTGCCCTGCAGCTCTCTGCAGGTCTGGTGGTTTTAAGTATGAAAACTCTAAAAATAATAACATGTATCGATTACCGTGGGTCAGGTGCTGTGCTAGAGACTAAACACACACTATTATACTTACTCCTCGCAACTATTATCTGGGCTAAATATTATCCAGTGGGTCTGTAACTGTGCCCAAAGCTTACAGCGAGTGAATTGCACGCACCGAGATTTGGATGCAGGTGTGAGCCATTGCACGGAGCATTTCTCAGCAGAGGCACCGTCGGCACTTGGGGCTGGATGACTGTTTTCAGGGCTTCCCTGTGCACGGAGAGGTGTTTAGCAGCCTCTTTGGCCTCTACTCACTAGATACCAGTAGTACCCCCTAGATGTGACAACCCGAAGTGTTTCCAGATATTGCTGAATGCCCCGGGAGTGAAATTGTCCCCAGATGAGATCACTGCTCAAGGATGAGGGGTTGGATACCAGCTTGCCTTGCTTCTCACCTGCCATGTGAATTCCCGCCCCCCCAAGTGGATTTCTAAAGCGTTCCTCGTTTGTGTTCTTTCTTAATCTGTGGTTTGAAAATGTTACATTATATAATAACATGCACGTTGTTGCAAATGAAAATACACAGTAACTGTATATAATGAATCTATCATAGGCTTAGTTGTCCCTTCCTGTCCCCTCCTCGCTGCTCCCCGAAGGAGCTGTCCGTTTCCGGTGGGGTAATGTGAGACCAGAGCACCTCGCTTTATTGAGACCAGAGCACCTCGCTTTATTTTCCCGTGTTTTCCCTTCGCAGTCAGAGCACTTAGTTCCTATTGGGCTCGTTGGAGACCTGCCTCTTCTATGTGTGAGAAGTTTACTGGAAGACGGTACTGAGTGATGAATGTCCAAATTTGCAGATGCTGTTGGGGACCTTGAGCAAAGGACTCTGTGTCGGGCCTGACTCAGTGACCCGGCGCCAGTGAAGTCCAGCTGCTCAGCTGGGCCTTTGGAAGGGCGATTATGGACAATATTTGTCAGAAGAGCTGACCCCCCTCTTGCCTTAGGTTCATGGGATGGGCGCGACCTACTTGGCAGCAGGAGTTGGAGGAGTGGCCCGCAGAAGCTGTTCATCCCCCTCCCCCCGTGGGAGGTGGCACCCCCAGGCAAGTCCCGGGGACGAAAGCTTGGGCAACCTGCAGATGAACGTGTGCCTGGCAGTCTTACCGAGGGCTTATTCTGCGACCGCACCCCACTGCCACTGCCACTGTGGCAGAGTCCCAGGAAGAGACCGTCTCTGGGGAAACGCTCCCTTCGAAGGGCACGCGTCCAGATTCTCAAACGGGGGTGGGGCTGGGGGGCACGAGGAATTACATCCTCCCTCTAGGCTGGGAGGCATTCTGGGGGGAAGAAAGTGCTGGAGATGGGAGACACTCAAAAAGAGGGGAAACACCACTCCAGGAGCTGTGGGGCTTCTGCTGTCAAGGAAGTGGTGTGTCCCCGCCCGAGGCGGGGATGGAGGCCCTCCTGCCCTCAGGTGAGATGAGCCGCGGATGGCATCCTGCTTCCTGCAGGTGGGGGGTAACGCGGCTGAGGGCCGGAGGGACCAAGGACCTGACTCATTAGCCAGCGGAGGAAGGAAAGAGCCCGGCTTCTGCACTCTGGGTTCCCGGGGCCTGGACTCAAAACCTCAGGGTCCAGGGGACCTAGCGACACTCGCACCTCCATCTCCAGCACCCAGCTCAGAGTACCCGGGGTTCATGAGAGGCTTTTGTCAAATGCCCGTGAGGGAATGAGCGAATGGATGAGCCAAGGAACGCAGGAAGGAACTCCCGCCTGACCCCTCCGGGGAAGCGCCCGGGAAGCCGCCCCGCAGCCCGCACCCCGCTCCTGCCCGCGCGCGCTCACCTTGTGCTGTTTCCACACGGCGCCCAGCGGCTTCACCTCGTGCTTGCCG
>NW_011889193.1:152128-163589 GCF_000151845.1 Pteropus vampyrus
GCTGCGCGGGGCCAGCTCAGCGTCTGCCCGCCGCGGGGGGACGGAGCGGCGACGGCGACGGGTCCCAACCGGCGGAGAAAGCTGCAGCCGTGGTTGAGGCTCCGTGCCCAGGGGGACGGGGACCGCCCGCAGGGAGACCCTGGGGGAGGGGCGTGGCGACGCTCTCCTGGCGGTACCAGGGCGGGGTAGGAACCTCCAGCCACCCCAGGGGCGAGCTTCCGCTTTCCCAGTCCCCATCCTGCATCTGTCAAAGGAGCATCATCATAATACTGCGAGCAGTGAATGAAGTCAACGCAGATGGCATAACCTACTTCCTGGCGCTGCCCATGACGAGCAGTTTGTCTTGAGGTGGGAGAGCAGACCAGCCAGTGCCACAGAGAGCGCCAGGCCGAGAGGCCTGACTGCTTCCCGCACCTGCAGAGAGCTTAGAGCCATCTCGCCAGGCGTCGGTATCCCCAGGTGGCAGATGGTGACAACCTGTCCCAGTCTGCCTTCTATAGATAAAGCCACCATGAGCTGGACCCTGCCTGTATCGCTGCAATAAACCGTCAGGAAAGTTGCCAGTGTCCTATCAGAGATGCTGGGTGAGGGGCTGAACGCGCTGAAAGATGCATTTCTCGTGATTCTGACGGTGTTGTCACTCATTGCAGCTGGGCCCAGCGTCCTGGTGTCTACAAGAAGATAATCTCTGACCGCTCTGCCGTGAACGGGCCTGCCCAGCCTGGTCACCTGCCTGAGACCCGCTCTGCCCTGTCATTTTCAGACCGAGGTACACTGCTTGGGGGTGAGGACACTTCCAAGACGAGTGAATCTTTCCAGGTACAGCGACTCCGTCACTAGGGCTGTGCACGATCCCGTCTCCCATGGGGAGGCAGCACGGGACGCATCAGAATCCCACACCTTTGCATTTCTCACGTGACCTCCATCCCCATCGCCCCAGTTCTATAGCCGAAATCAGCTTAGCTCCGTGCTATGCCGTTGCTAATTGCTCACGTGGGCACTGGCGTCATGTAGCTGCTTTGTATGACCCGAGGTGACATAGCCGGCTCCAATACTGTGCTGTACGTAACTATAATTATGAACAATCGTCAACGTCATCTAGAAAAAGTCCTCTTGCCAGCTCACTGTGCCACGAACCCTGTGTGTACAGAAAGGTCATTTTATTTTTCTGATCCTCAGGGTTTGGTTTTTTTTTTTCTATTATAAAATTTAAGGAGAAATTTCATTGAACTTGCAATTTCCTTTTAGTTCTAAAATTCTCTGTATATTAGTTTTTAAGAGTGATATATCCCACTTAATAAAAATGAGTCTCATGAAGAAATTTGACCTCAAAATTGAATGCTGTCCCTTTGTTATCAAGTCGCTAGTATATTATTAAAGGCTGGACCATGCAGAGTGAGGCAAGTAACAATATTCGCATTGTAGCACTTGCCAGGGCTACAGTCTGTGAGGGCTGCTGTAACAAACATGTAACAAACACGTAACAGACTCGGTGGCTGAAACAGCAGACTTTGCTTCTCGCAGCTCCAGAGGCTGGCAACCCTCAGGTCAAGGCACACGGACCCTGTGGCTCCCGAGGACACTCGCTGTCCTTTGTGGCTGCTGCCTTCTGTTCTATCCTTACATGAGGAGGAGAAGGGGACAGCAAGCTCTCCTGTCTCTTCTCACAAGGACACTGACCCCAAGTGAGGGCTTGTCCTCATAACCTAGCCGCCTCCCAAAGGTCCCCTCCTAATACCATCACAATTGGGGTCCAGGTTTCAATATATGAGTTTTAGGGACACGAACATTTAGACCACGGCACCCTGTGAAATTGCATTTTCATATATAATCTCCATGAACCCTCACAGTCACCCTGGGAAGGACACAGCGCCACGTTCCCTCGGCGTTATGGGGTATATATTTTCACGTTTCGTTACCGAAATCAGGAAATATGCTATGATGGATACATACTTCTCTCTTCTACCGGCACCTTGAAAATTTCTTATTAAATTGATGGTGCATCTTAAATCTCTTAGAATCACGGGGATATCTTTATTATGTCCATTTTACAGACAGGGAAACTGAGAAGAGGAGACTCGAGGTCTTGCGACTTGGAATGGTTGACCTGAAACTTTGCGTTAAAGTTCAGAGCATTTTTCTTTAAGCCGCAGTGGCCGATGGGGACTTCCCTCCCAGCTTTAGGGGGACGGCAGACGGGGCCTCAGGAGTGCAGACATGCCGTGCCCTCTGCCCCCACCCCGGGCTGAGCCCGTGCGGTTCCCTCCACCCTCCCCTGTGACGCTCACCTCAGAGTCACCTGCGTTTCTGACACATTCCTGGAAGCACCTGCGTTGCCCCTACCGTCACCTGTTTACAGAGCTCTCTCTGGACAAGAAGCTCCTCGAGGCCTGAGGTCGCGTGCACCTTGCTCCCGTGTTCTGCTTCCTCGGCCACCCCCTGCCTCCAATCAGTTATCCGGCTTCGTGGGCCGATCGACCGGCTGTAGGTTCAAGAGCAGCCAGTCCCATGACCTCCCCTGACAGGCAGAGCTCTGGCGGGAACGACTTTTTTTTTCTGTAGAAGATACCGATAGATCCATGTGGGAATTTGTCCCAGGGGCCCCCTAAGCTGTCCTCATTTTTTATATTCTTTTTCTCGTTGCTGTTCCAATTGAGTGTTTTCTGCTACCTCATCTTCTAAGCTGCTGATTCGATCCTCTGCTTCATCTAATCCACTGTCGATTCCCTCTAGGGTACTCATCATTTCAGTTACTGTATCTTCATTTCTGACTGGTTCTTTTTTATGTGTTCTACCTCCATTTGTATATTTCCTGTCTCTTTGTTAAAGTCCTCACTGATTCCATCTGCTCTCCCTCTAAGTTCACCGAGCACCCTTGTCACCAGCGTTTGGGACTCTGCATCTGGGAGTCGGCTCGTCTCCATTGTGTTTGGTTCTTTTTCTGGAGCTTTCTTCTGTTCTTTCATTTGGAACATGTTTCTTTGTCTCCCTATTTTGGCCGCCTCCTTGCGTTTCTTTCTGTGTATTAGGTGGGGCTGCTATGTCTCCCAGTCTTGGTGAAGTAGCCTTAGGTAGTAGGTGTCCTATGGGACCCAGTGGTGCAGACTCCCCGGTCACCTGAGCCGGGGGCCCCAGGTGTGTCCCTTGTGTGGGTGGTGTGTGCCCTCCTGTTGTCACTGAGCCTTGATTGCTGTTGGCACGTCAACAGGAGGGGTCAACCCTCGGGCCGATTGGTCATGAGGACCGGCCATGACCACAGCGGAGTTGCCGCTGTGCAGGGGCTGACCCCACGGAGCAGGGGTCACTCTAGCAGGGCTCTGGGGCCTGCCCGGTCTGCCCTGTGGGTGTGTCTTCCTCAGATGTGGCCCCAGGCTGTGCTTCGGCTTAGATGGAAGCCAACCACCAGCGTGTTGGTCCCAGGGCCTCCTGGGAGGGGGCCCACTGCAGGCCAGTTTCAGCTGCAGCCTGTGCTCTGTCTGGGGTCACCTGGCATGAGCTACAAAGTGATCTGCAGATAGCTGCCAATTGAGCTGAGCTTAGAGGCACCTGGGAGAGGCCAAGCTGTGAACCGAGGCTGGCTGCCTCTAGTGCTGGGTTTGGGGCCGCTCAGTAAGTGGTACAGGGAAAGCCGAGGCCAGATACTGCTTGTCTGGGTTTTGTGAATGTTTGAGAGATTTTAGGAAAGTCCACAGCATGAGCCGAGACAGGCTTATTGTATGGAAAAGCCACTGGAAGGGGCTTGGGTGGCCCACATGTTGGGTAGGGCGGGGTCTCAGGTAATCACCAGGGCAGAGGGAGCGGTGTCAGCCAGGTTGTTGGAGACTCGGATATGGGGCCCACCTGTGTCTGCACGCAAGGAGTGGGGAGGGCTCAGCACAGGACCCATGGCTTCTGCCGGCACTTCTGTCTGGGACGAAGCCGCCCCTCCAGCCCTCGCACTGAAGCCGGACAACTCAGTCCCTCCCCGTGTGTCCCTGGCACCTTTAGAGCTGCGTCCCCCGGGCTGGACCTCAGAGTGAGAGAGTCGTCAGCGGTGAGTCCGTGCGGGCATTTAAGAGGACGCCTGGGTCTCCAGTCACCCTTCGTGTCACTCAACCAGCGTCCCCGCTGGTTTTCACAGCCAGAGGTGGCGGGGACTTCTCTCTCCAGCACTGGAGCCCTGGGCTGGGGACCCCAGTGTGGGGCTGGGACCCCTCACTCCTCAGAGGGGACCTCCGCAGCCGAGGCGTCCCTCCTGATGTTCATCCACCACGTGTGGGCGTGGGACCAGCCCGTCCCACATCTCCGCCTCTCCTACCCATCCTGTGGTGGCCTCTTCCGCGTGTCGCCAGTTGTAGGCCTTCTGTTCATCCAGACTTCAGGCGACTCCCCACGATGGCCGCTCTGTGGTTTAGTCGTGATTTTGGCGCGGCGAGACGGGGCTAGCTCTGCGTTCCCTGCTCCACCATCCTGACCGGCCCCCTCTCCTCCTGCATTCTAACCCGCTTGCAAATCTCAGAAAGATGCCTGATATTTCATTTAAATTCAGTGTTAAGTTAAATATGTAAGTAGTTAAATATTTAATTTCTGGTTCCTCCAGTGCCACGCCAGTTACTCCATTTTCCATGCTTCCTCGTTTAAAACAGTAGAGGCGTTTGGACACATCTGAGCAACACACTAGAAATTAAAACTCCACAGCACACTGTCATCGGGGCAGAGACAAACACAGTGCCATGAGCTCCTTTGGGCTCCAGGATGGTTTTTATGCTTATGAGTCCCCCCCGCAAAATCCTTAAGAAGCACGATAGTGTTACCTTTCCACCTAAAAAACAGCACAAATAAGTTAAGAAATTTACTATTTCCTATTAGCATAGTAAGTGACAAGTGATACAATCAACCTGCTTTGCCCTTTGAACTCCAAGTGTGAAAAAGAATGGAATTTAAGGCTTCATCAGCTGAAAACAGGTGCCGTAATCTCAAGCATAAGAATCTCTGAAACAATTTTTTAAATGAAAGCTTGTGATATTTTTATTGTAAGTTACTTTTGTTTCTTTTTACAATGTAGGAGGATCCATTAAATTTAATAAAATCCACAGATAGGAACCCTATGGTCTAAAGTAGTTTGCATTTCACTGGAAGACAGCACTCCATCCACCTCTATGCTCAGCCCATCGAGGCTCCTTTGTGGAAAAGTTAATGAGAACAATTATCACTAGGACACAAAGCATCCTCTCCAGGAGATGCAGCTGGCTTCTTCCCCAGAAGACATATTCCAGAGAAGGATCTTACAATCCAGCCACTTTCCCCTTCAGACACCCTTGATCGATTCTTCTTACTAAGTTTTCCGTTTTAATGTCTCGAGTACCAGACAATGACCTGCCCCTCTCTGATTCTGAGACTCTCCTTTGTAGACAGGAGACCTGGTCTTGCAAAGCTTACCCTTCTCACCGCATCCTTTGCAGCCAAAAGGGTGTAGCATCAAATCTCAGGTGGAGTAAATTGATTCCAGTTTACGGGACCCTTTCTAGACCCTGGGTATCTTTGCGATGATGCGTGGAACCTCATTACTAGTGCAAAAGCAATTCGGGCTTGAGATGCTTCCCTCTGGCTTACGGATTTCAGCCGTGAACATTGTAATAGTTACCTTAACTACACATGGATTTTTGACCGCAGGGGAGGGTGGCACCCCTGACCTTGACCTCGTTCAAGAGTCAGCTGTACTTTACATTTTCTTGGCACGCTTTCGCATATATTATCTAATCTGATCCTTACAGTGATGCAGACCGGCCTGGGAGATCCTGGAATGGAAGGGCGGTTGACCCACAAGGCAGGTTCTCACCAGCCGTACGAATACGGTTTAACCCCCAAAGTAGGCGCCAGTTGTTTATTCCAAGGGTGGGCCGATCAGAATCTTTTCTTCCTGGAGTATAGAATCGGAACTCAGAGAAGGAATCCGGACGGGTCTCTAACACGGAAGTTAAGGAGCTGTTATGGTCTTAGAAAAAGCGAAAGATGCAGAGTGTGAAGAATAAGCAGAAACGTGGAGACAGAGATGCGCCCTAGCCTTGCCTGTGTCCGAGACGGGCGTATTCCTGCCCTCGGGTTCCATAAAACACCCCTCAAGCCTCATACTGTTGTGATGCCCGTGCTTTCCTTTCAGCAAAGATAGGGGTTCAGAAGGGCAGAAAGTTAAGATTGGGCCAACCTCGCTGCCTCTTGAAATGATGAAGCCAACGCCCTCGTGTGGTCGGCTACGTCAGCCTCCTCTGTCTGGGCATCGGAACGTTTCTGCTCGCGACTTGTTTCTATTGGATTCTGGCCTTGACCCTTCGTTGGTTTCGCCCTTTCCATTCTTGGGTGCTGTTTTCTGCCCATAGCTCGGCCTGTCCAGGCTGTTGGGCGTCCCCTCCCTGCTTGCTTCCACTGTGATCGACTTCCCCTCGCTGGACGCCCTGCTTCCTGCCCTGACCGCAGAAGCCGCGGCTCTGTGATGTCCTTGTCACCTCCTTTCAGTCGATGGGGTGTGGGAAGGGTCTTGGTAGTACTTAAAAGTCCAGGAGCCTCCCACATTAAAACCAAGAGCAAACCCCTGGGGTCCATACATTGTTCAGAGCCACACCTGAGACGACAAGGGGGTGACTTGGTGGAAATATGAGCGATCAGAGGTAAAGTTGCGGGGTGTCGCGTGGACGTGCTGTAACCCCCGATAGCTTTACTCACCCATCTCCCCTGCAAGGACATACCACCAAGGGGAAGGGAAGCCTAGGCCGCCAGGCAGGCTACCTTCTTTGCGGCAAAGTCTAAAGACCACTTAAAACCATGCCCCTACCCACCTCACTAGCCAACAGCATCACTTTATGACAGGACGTAACTCACACTTAAGTGGACTATAGTTTCTTAACGTGTCGTAGGAGACCTATGTCTACCTGAGGATCGCCCCGGCTTTGGTAGAAATTTGACAGGCCGCCTGGGTCCCGGGACAGTATGGAGGCCGGAAGTGTGCGCTTCGAAGCTGGACCATGCGAGCTGAGTCCTGGCTCCAGCTGGGAAAGCTGCAGAGAGTCTCCGCCTCACAGGCACTCGATTTCTCTGCTGTAAAACAGAGATCATAGAAACGTAGATCTCAAAGAGCTGGGGGGAGTGAGCCACGTGTCTCGCGTGAGTGACAAGGAAGAGCCTCCGAACCCGTCCCTCGGGACGTTGGTGATGCTAATCTCGGGGGAATAGGATCTCTGCTGTGGAGAAGCGTAATGGCTAAGGCAGATGTCACAGGCGGAGCAAAGAACACGCAGAAGCAAGGAGCTTGCTGAAAATAGAGAACGCGAGTTTCTTAAAAACAAAGGCAACAAAGAGAGACTTTAAAATATTTATACTACACGTAGATTAAAGGAGAAGCTTTTAGTGGAACAGGGCTAAATAAAGAAATTACAATCAACCGATACTTGCGCACCTTTATATACGGATAACTGGATAACATTTTGACACTGAATCAAAATGGTCTCAGTCATTGATTTTAATAATTTTTATTTTCAATCATTTCTCTTGATCTCGAGGTCCTCCTATTGAATCACAAAGGGGTGGTTGACATAAGAGAACCGGACAGAAAATAGAGAGTCGAGTCTTGGCTTATGACCTCCAGAGAAGGTTTTTGAACTCAGGGCAAAGACAATATTTTAAGAGCAAAAAATCTAATTTTCAAATTTCGAGTACCAAAAATTCTGAACTCTAAATAACCCGGCTCACATCATTTTTGTCATAAATCCTAGTTTTGGAAGACTGCAGGATCAGACAGAATTGGTTCCCTGCCTCAGGAAAAAAAGGAAAACCAACCAAACAAAACACTCCCTGGGAGATGGAACAGAGCTGAGACATTGCGCGTCACTAGGAAGGCGGCACAGATCCCGTCCTCGTGCTGGCCCCACGGGAAGGGGTGAAGCGTGACGCCCTTCATGAGGTCAGGGAACCCCAAAGGAGAGGATATCAGAGCCTTAATTTCCGGGAGCAGAATGAAAAGCCACAAGCTTCATGAAGAGCCCAGATGGGTCAAAAGGTGTCAGGGCTGACAGGTGACACGTGTGTCCAGGCAGATGGAGCGGCCGGAGCCCTCTCCACAATGCCCCAGGATGTGCGTGTGCGTGTGTGTGTGCGCGTGTGTGCGTGTGCATGTGTGTGTGCGTGTGTGTGCATGTGTGTGCGTGTGTGTGCATGCGCGTGTGTGCATGTGTGTGTGCATGTGCGTACATGTGCGTGTGTGCACGTGTGCGTGTGTGTGTGCATGTGTGTATGTGTGCATGCGTGTGTGTGCGCACGCGTGTGTGTATTGCATGTGTGTGCGCGCGTGTGTGTGCGCGTGTGTGTGTGCATGTGGTTTATTGTGATTCAGATTTAGCCCAGATAACTGGCAAACCTAACGTGTCCTTTTAGTCAGAATCTACAAGAACCGGTGACCAGAAGACAGACAGGAAAGCAAATATCTTGCCGGATGCCACTGTATATGAGGTGACAGCGCATGGGACGAGATGCTTAGTCCCCTACACAGACACACACCCTCCCAACGAGCCCTCCAGGTCGTCCAGGGACTTGGGACAGAGGGAGAGAACTGAGCTGACCGCTTAGACGTGGGGAGTTTACCTTAGGCTAAGTCGCACCCGCATTTGCTAGCGTTGTCACGAATCTTCACAAACTCTGCAGCTTCACACGCCCTCTGGGCTCACGGTCCTGAGCTGGAAGTTGGATGCTGTGGCCGGCTTCTCGGATCGGCTGAAATGAAGCGGGCAGCCCGGCTGAGCTCTTGTCTGGACTCCAGAGAGAAATCCGCTTCCAGACTCATTCTCGTCACCGGCAGGATTTAAGTTCTTTGTGACGATAGGACTGAAGTCGCCGCTCTCCCGCTGGCTGTCAGCTGGACCAGACCTCGATCCCTGGAGGCCACCTGTACCGGCCGCATGGGCCTCTCTACCTTCGAGCCAGGAATGGCCGTCGACCCTCTGATGTCCTTCCTGTGCCAGCCAGAGGAAACCCCCACCCCGAAGGGCTCGGGTGCAAAGGTCAGGCCCGCCCGTCTTGCTGTCAGCTGTGCCGCACCCTGGAACCCGATTATGGGAGTGAAGGATGCGGGGCACACACGGGGGCGGGCGCACAGGAGTTCCGGGGGCCACCGCAGACTTCCGCCGACACGGTCCTCGAGTAAATCTTTGTTTCAAAAATGAAATTTCGTGTAAATATACGTTTAAAATGTTGCCTTTTTTAAAAAGGATAAAATTATTTAGATTTGGGACCGGCCCAGAAAATCTGGAATAGATCGTTGCCACATGATCTAGTTATTTTCCTGCTACATATGTTAGCATAGGACAGAGAGGGCTCAGCGAACATATTTTGAATGCCACCCATGTGCCAGACACACGCTAGACGTGTCGCATAAATAAGCATCAAAGGGCCTTTGATATGAAGGAAATGAAGGAGTCGGGTGGGGCGGGGAGGCAGGCAGAATGTCCAAAGCACAGAGCGCAGAGCGCGCATGCGTCAGACGGCAAAGCTGGGTCCTCCTGGGATTCTGTCCCCAACAAGGCACAGAGGAAAGGAACCAAAATGGGGAGGGGGGACGACAGTGATTAAGCCACCTGTAGCCCCACCCAGGTGACTCGGCAGACCTTTCCCACCGGACTCTCTTACAGGGGCCAGGGGCCAGGGGCGGCCAGAGCAGCCTCCTCTGTTTATCCCTTGGATCTATACCAGTGTCATCATTTTAAAATGTGCTATTATGTAAAAAAGGTTCACGGAACACCGGTCTGGGGTCCAAGACAAGGCCCCCGCAGAAGCGAGGACACGGAGCACCGAGCGGGCCAGGCTGTGCCTCCGAGGAAGGCTTCTGGTGGGGGGCGGGGGGGGGGTCTGCCCTCTAGTCCCACGGAAGCGCCTGGCGCTTCGTTTCTGAGTGTTTCAACTGCAAAAGGACCTGGGGCTTCTGTGCTGGGAGACCGAGGTCCCCACAGGTGTCGGCACCAACGCCTCATCCCCAGGCTAAGCCGGCCAAGGCGAGGCGTGGCGGTGGGAGGGAGGGGGACTGCCGGAGTGAGACACCCCAAGACCCCTCCTGCCTCCAGCACCTACCCGCCTGGAGGCCCGGGCGGCTTCGGAGTCTCGCCGTCCACGTCTCTGAACGGGACTGCTGGTGTCGCTTTCCTTGCATGTGACATGAATTGCTGTCCCCCACAGTGCCTGGCAGGTGGTGGGCACTCGGTGAGTGGGAGCCTGGATACACCCGGTGGGTGGGCGTGGCTTTACGGTGGCCTGGGGGTACGGTGGCCTGGGGGTACAGTGGCCTGGGGGTACGGCACCCTTTGTCGACGGGCAGGCAGACTGTATTCTCCACCCGCCTCTCGCTTGCCCCCTGTCCTCTCCCCTTGGGGTTAGACCCGTCTCCTGTTCTGGGGCCGCTCGCTGGTGCTCTCCCAGTGAGACCAGCACTCGGAACCACAGGATGCTGTCCTTGCTCCATCGCTGGTCACGGCCCTCAGTTCCCTCCCGGGGCCCTCGGTCACACTCTGTGGGTGGCCAAACCCTCACATTCAGGAAATTTGCAGAACACGAAATCAACACACAAAAATCAATTGCGTTTACATACACTAACAATGAACACTCCCAAAGGGAAATTCAGAAGACAATTTTATTCATAATCACATCAAAAAAATAATAAAATACTTAGGAATTAACCGAAGAGGTGAAAGACTTGTACACCGAAAACTGCAAAACGTTGCTGAAGAAATTAAAGACACAGATAAATGGAAAGACACCCCTTCTTCACGAACCGAGAGATTTAATATTGACAAGATGTCGCTACAACCCAGAGCGACCTAAGATCCAGTGAGATCCCCACCAAAATCTCAATGTCACTTTTTGCAGAAATAGAAAAATTTATCCTAAAACCGATATGGAATCTCAAGGGACTCGAAGAGCCAAAACAATCTTGAAAAAGAAGAACAAAGCTGGGTGGGTCACACTCCCTGATTTCAAAACTTACTAGAAAGCAATGGTCATCCAAACGAACACAAAGCCAGACAATCAGAGCAGAGAATGGGCCACAGCGCTCAGAAACAAACTCTCGCACGCAGGCTCAGAGGACTTTCGGCGAGGATGCCGGGACCACCCCCTGGGGGAGGGCAGTCTTTTCAATAAATAATGTCGGCAAAACCGCATGGCCAGATGCTAAAGAACGCGGCTGGACCCCTACCTTACACCGAGCACGTGTGAGAATGAACTCAGAATGGATCCGAGGCTTAGACTTGGCGGCTGACACCGTAAAACTCATAGAAAGATTTGGCAGCGAGCTTTTGGCTAGCCCATCAAAAGCACGGGCAACGAGCAAAATTAGAAACGTTGGATGGCATCGGAATGAAAAACTTCTGGGCGATAAAGGACGTAATCACTGGAGGGAAACGTGACTAGGAGAACGTGGGACTTAAGTTACGAGTCGCGCACCTGA
>NW_011889193.1:163639-165284 GCF_000151845.1 Pteropus vampyrus
TCCCTGATTTCAAAACTTACTAGAAAGCAATGGTCATCCAAACGAACACAAAGCCAGACAATCAGAGCAGAGAATGGGCCACAGCGCTCAGAAACAAACTCTCGCACGCAGGCTCAGAGGACTTTCGGCGAGGATGCCGGGACCACCCCCTGGGGGAGGGCAGTCTTTTCAATAAATAATGTCGGCAAAACCGGATGGCCAGATGCTAAAGAACGCGGCTGGACCCCTACCTTACACCGAGCACGTGCGAGAATGAACTCAGAATGGATCCGAGACTTAGACTTGGCGGCCGACACCGTAAAACTCATAGAAAGATTTGGCAGCGAGCTTTTGGCTAGCCCATCAAAAGCACGGGCAACGAGCAAAATTAGAAACGTTGGATGGCATCGGAATGAAAAACTTCTGGGCGATAAAGGACGTAATCACTGGAGGGAAACGTGACTAGGAGAACGTGGGACTTAAGTTACGAGTCGCGCACCTGACGAGAAGTCACCGTCCAGAACGTATGGGGAATTCTCACAGCTCAAGCACGACAGAAACCAGACAGCCCGATTCAGGAGCGGGCAGAGGCCTCGGATAGATACTGATCTGGAAAGGTGTGCGTCCCAGCCACGTGAGGACGCTTCAGCCCGCGACACGCAGCCCGCGACGCGCCCATGCGGTGACGGCAGAGCTGAGAAGTGCCTGTCGCCTGGAGACGGCGCGGCCGTGGTCACAGCGCTGCTGCTGTGACCCGCCGCCCGCGCCGCCGGTGACGTGACACAGGGCACACGCCGCGCACAACCAGAAACGCCCACACGGCTGGCCCACACCCTTCCTGCCCCGGACGTCCTGTCCTTATTTTAGCGGGCGCTCTGTCTACTTCTGGGACACTCGCCGCGTCCCGCCGGCAGCCGCCACTCGACGGCATCGTCTCGCCTCGTGCTTGGTTCGGCCTCGTGCTGCTGTCTGCGGTAGCGGGTCGCCCAGGCGTGGCGGCTGTACACGCGGCCTGGGTGGGCAGCGGGCTAGACCGTCCGCGTGTGTGAAAGTCGCTCTGTGACGGCTGCATGATGAAATTGCCTGACGACGCGTTCCTCAGAGCTGGTCCCCGTCCTGAAGCCACACGTGACGGTACAAGTGGCCGATAAACACGTGAAAGGGTGCTCGGCATCATCAGGGACACGCAAACCAAAGCCACAGGGAGAGACCACCTCATCCATTATTAAAAGAGACAATAAAAGCTACGCGGTCGGTGGGCCCTGCGGTTCCGCGGCGGGAAATGAGCCCATCGCAGACACAGGGACCGGCCGGTTCCACTCGCATGAGGTCCCAGGGTCATCAGGCTCCAGAATGGCGGATTCTGGGCCGGGTGCAGGGTGCCGGGGTCAGTGTTTAAGGTGTCGAGTGTCGGTTTGATGCAGAGTCCGGGCGTGGGTGACGGTGGTGACGGCCACAGCGACACGAACGCACTTAACGCCACTGAGCCGTGCACTTAAAAATGGTTAAGATGGTCGATTTCGTCCTGTGTATTTTGCCGCAGTTAAAAGTAACGATCAGAACACCGGGCAGTGGGACCAGAACACCAGGCGGTGGGCTGCACCTCGCAGAATGCAGCAGCCATGGGGGGCTCGGCTCGCTGTGGGGAGGGGGAGGAGGAGGGGAG